>NC_087365.1:13550909-13853939 GCF_030014295.1 Loxodonta africana | reverse complement strand
AGTGTTCATTAATTAAAAATAAATTCATCTTCCAAGAATTTACCCAGGTTTTCTAAGGTCAAAAAGACATGGGTAGAATTGAAAAAAAAAAAAAATTAACTTGAGAAGAATAATAGAAAATATTATTCATAGTAATGAAATAATAGATGCACTGTTAATAAGACAGATATGACCAGTTTAGTCAGTACCATTAAAACAGAAGCCCTAGTAGCACAGTGGTTAAGTGCCATGACTGTTAACTAGTGGTTCAAATCCACTAGTTATTCCTTGGAAACCTTGTGAGGTGTTCTACTGTGTCCTAGAGTGTTGCTATGAGTTAGAATCAACGTGACGGCATTTTTTTTTTTAATTAAAATAGTGACTTAACTAATAGTGACAAGAAAAGAAAAAAGAAGTGAATTTTGAATGTTTAAAAGAGGGAAAACTCATTATTTGGAATGGTTAACTAGAATATCCAAAAGAATCAACAAGAAAAAAAAATGATAAGCAAAAATCAGAATGTTCAGTTAAGTGGCCAGTTATAAGATAAATTTTAAAAAATCAGTAACTACTAATTATACAATATAAATAAAGGACTTCACCTGCAGTAGCAAAAAGGACATCAAGAGAAACCTATAAAATAAAAAGGAAAGACTTTAAAGTAAGGAATAAACTGAAGTGCTGATGGCAGCTGGTCTTATTTATGCAAACATGGGCTGAAATGTCTCCAGAGAGGCCAAGACTGACATAAGACCAACATACACATTTCACGTTTCCTATTAAGCATTTGGCTGCTAATCAAAAGTTGGGAATTCAAACCTACCAGCCACTCCTTGGAAACCCTATGATGCTCTCTCCTTCAGGGTCACTATGAGTGAGAATTAACTTGAAGGCAATGGGTCTAGTTTGGGTTCATGATTATGACAGTCTCTCACTTTCCAGGATGTGTCACTATCTGATGCTGTCCAGTCAGGTGAACCTTTTCTTGTCTTAAGTCTCAGAGAGCAAAGAAAAGGCACAATGAGTTAAAGGATAGTTGTACTTCGTGTTTAGGAGAAAGAAGGAAGGCATGAGCCAGAGAAGTTAAATTTGACTTCAGTGCCGTCTCATACTTCCACCATTTTCTAGCATCTTCCTTCCATCCTCCTCAGAAGCCCACTTGCCCTATGTTGTTCTCCAGCTCCCTTCATTGTGCTTCCACCTCCCACCCCATGTAGTCCACTCAGACCTTCCATCATCCCTCTCCCTACCTTTGTACCTCCATCAAAATTTACCTTTCTTTCATAAGATTGTTTTCCTATTAAATTTCATTAAAATGTGCTCCAAGTGGATAGAGACCAATTGTGCCTTGGATGACTGCTTGCAAAGTTTTGGGAACAACAGAGGAAGAAGGTGAGTAGGGAATAGGATGAATAAAGAGAATATGTGGCTAATCGCCTCCATGAACAACTGCCTCCTTTGCCATGAGACCGGAAGAACTGGATGGTGCCCAGCTACCATTACTGAACATTTTGATCAAGGAATTCTATAGAAGGGTCCTTATCAAAAGAGGGAAAATGCAGGACAGAATTTCAAATTCTCATGGACTTCAGACTTTCTGGAGTCATGGAGGCTGAATGAACCCCCAAAAACTATTGCCATAATCTTTAAATCTCAAACCAAAAATATCCCCTGAGGTCCTCTTAAAACCAAACAATGGTTTAGCTTAACTAGTAAAGAATGTCTGCCTTGAGCACTGTGCTCTTTTAAATCTATTTTATGTGGGATCAAACTGACAACAGCAACTCAAAAGATTAGACAGGTAACTTAGGGAGCAGGGAGTTTATGTTAGTGGGGAGGAACAACTCAGAAAAGGAGGGTGAGAATGGTTGCACAACACAAAGAACGGAACCTATAGAAACTGTTAAATTGGTGTATGTTCTGCTCTGTATATTCTCAACAACAATAAAATAAATTATATTAAAAAAAATTCACTAAAGTGTGAGGGTTGATATCTCCTGTCTTTCATTTTACATTCCCAAGAGTTTTTGTCAGTCTAAATTTGAAGTCCACAAACCGTTTCTGTAAAGGGCCATATAGTACACATTTTAGATGTTATGAACCATATGCTCCTTGTTGCAATTACCAACCGTGCCGTTATAACCGAAAGCAGTCAAAGATCTATTAATTGGCATAGCTGTTGTCCAAAAGTTTTATTGAAAAAATAGGTTCTGGGCCAGATTTGAGCTGTGGGCCATAGTTAACTGACCCTGATCTAAATGGACCTCTAGCTAATGACACTTAAGGTTATAGGTGGAAGAGATTTTTTTTTCAAAACTTCTATGTCTTATTTATGTACAAGTTAGAAATGAAGACCCATATCCTTATTCCTGCTGGGTAGAAGAAAATGAGTACGTTGGGTAGAATAAGAACCTCTGTGTTCTTTGCCAGGGGCTGTTCTGCAGCAAAGCTTTCCCAGAATCGCGTTGTACTGATTCACATTATGGTCCATTGGCAGTGACATCAAATAGTGGATATTGTCCACCTTTATGGAAATTACTTCAAATTGTTTTTGAATATGATTTTGAAATGCGTGACTAGCCTTCCTTTCCATAGTGCTCCAAACAGCTTCTTCCTTGTTAAAAAAAATTCTGATAATAAAACAATAATTATGATTATAATAACATCAATTTTAGTAGTAATAAACATTCATATAGCTTGGCACAGCTTATGCACTGCTTTTGCATATGTGGTTTTCATTTTATCCCCAGAAAAATTTAATGTCATAGTTACCTTTTTATTGTCTGATTTCACAGCTGAAGAAATTGAGATCACAGAAAGACTATGTTCTCTTCATGCACCTCAAAATCTAGTAAAAGGCAGGCAAAGTTCAAATACAGTCTTTTAAGTATAAATCTTTCCATTCTACCTCAGCAGAAGAAATGTGGTGGTGAAAATAGAGAGATTAGGAGGTCAATGATATTTTCTTTAATTTACATTTGTGTTAAGTTCACTTTAATAAACATCCTTGGCCATTGGTCATCTGTTTGCAAACACAAATCTCACACTCAATTCCTGCAATATTAGTCATTTCCTTAAAAGGCAGCTGCTGGTTTCTGTGTTTACCTGTGAATCTGTAATTTCTGAAACCTACAATAAGATTATTAATTTGTTGAGTAGAATACAGAATAGACATTAATGTAACATGAAGTGACTCAAGAGCTAGAACCTCTCATGTATATATAGAATGACAAGGCACTGTATTTTAATTCACATTTATCAGCAAGAAATTTGAAGATGTTGACCATAAATTCTTCTTCCCCTTGAATTTCTCTTTTGTGCTAATTTATTTTTCTCCTCCAGATGCATCGTCTGCTATCTGCAATGCACTTTATTTCCACCCACAAAGTTAAAAAGGAAATTTCCTTTTCTTTTTTAATATATGTATATATAAGAGATTAAATACCATATTCAAAGCATAAGACATTATTTTGTTAAGTTTGAAACCCTAATAATCATAGAACACAATAAAAATTATTTTCTGGAGTCAGTATTGTCTTTTGTTTCTTATTTTTTATGACAACAAAAAGGGTAAAAGCCTTGTTTTAAAAACTGTGTGTTTTATTACATGGTGAAAGTATGACTTTTGGGAAAATCCCACCTACCCTCCAATCCCCTGGTTTATGTTTCTCTTTTTGTGTGTAGCCACAGTCTTGTCAAACTTACGAATCTCTGGAAATTTTATAGACGTAAGAATTCAGTCAAGGTTCTTAGGATTTTTTTTTTATCTTGAGCTTTAGAAGAGACAGCGATTGCGACTGATGGTAATTTAAAAGTATAGTGATTGAAATATTCATCTGACAGAAGATTAAGTTAAGGGTTATTTTGTAATTTTTTTCTTTTTTGGGGGGTTGGGGAGTAAAGAGGAAAATATGGTCTGCTTTATTCTTGGAGAGATCAAATGGAAGAAGACAGTCCTTGTTCTCACAAAGTCCAATTGACTTATTGCTATGGGAGAATAAGTTTTATTCCTGCCATGCAAGGTACTGAGTAATCCAGCCCCTCTGTCATAATGGATCTTATACTACACACAAACAAAATATAACAATATGCAGTGTTACTCTAATAAAGTACAAGCAATGTACTGTTGGAGAGCAGAAGGGAAGATGCTAAACTCTAGTTGAAGCATCTAGGAAAGCTTCGATCCTGGGACATTTGAGTTGACTTTCTTGTACAGAAAAATACTAGAAGAGGAAAGTTATTTCAGTAAAATGAAATAAATTAGCAAAGCAGTGGAGGGAGAACTGCTCAGAGTGTTTTCAGAGACTAAGAAGCCTGATGGCTTGATAGGAACGAAAGATGCATGAGAGACGAAGGGAAGATATGCCTTAGAAAGGTAAGCGGAGACTAGGGCTTGGAGGGTCATTAGATACCCTGCTAACATTTGGACCTATTTTAGGGGTAATTAAGGAGCTCTTAGCTCTCTAATGTTTAGTACATGCTCAGTAAATGAATCACAAGTTTTTGTAATGATATCAACAGGATCTAATTTAAATTATGTTAAACTACTACACTCTGATAGAAAGGCAACATCTTTCAAAGTTTTGGCAAAGTGTGTAGAATGCGGGCAGTTGAAAAATGTTGGGAAGAAGGAAACCATTATGATGCTGTTGCAATTGTCCAGGACAGCAGTAAGAAGAGAAACGCCCAAGCTTGGGTGCTGGGAGTAGAATGTGAAAGAGGATAAATGTAAGAGAGATTCTGGAAGGAGAAATGGCAGAACTATCTTAGTGATTCAGTATGAAGGAGAAGGTTTCAAATGTTAATGAATCCATTGACAGAAATGGGTATAGAGAAAGGTATGGAAGTTTGAGTTGCAGGACTGATGAAAGGTCTTTATGTAAGTCTGTCTACACTCTATTCTCTTATCATTCAATATCGGCACAAAATATTTGGATTTGTTTTTGTCTGTCTATATACGAGGCAGTAGATTACATGGGTAAGACCTAGCTTATCTAGATTGAAATCCTATTTCCGCTAACAACTAATCACTTTAACTGCTCTTTGACTCAATTTCTTCATTTGTGAAATGGAAAAGTTCTAATACTTGCCTTATCCAAATCTTGTGAACATTAAATGAGTTAATATGTATAAAGAGCTTAGAACTGAGCCTGGGTATAGTAAGTGCTATAGAAATGTCAGCACCTGTCTATTTCTATAAATCTAAATCTGCCTTTAACAATCTATGTGAATGTGGACCACAATATTACTTAACCTTTTTGGACATCAATTTACTAATGAATAAATGTGAGTTTATATTAGACTATATCTAATCTATTCAGCAATCGCATTTATTCACCAAATAACTATTGAATACCTACTATGTGCTAAGGACTGAGTGTGTGGTAGAAGATAAAACAGACATGGGTCCTGCTCACTTGGGCCTTTTCACCTGGGGTTGGTAGGGAGGAAAAAGGGAGACAGGTAGTGAACAGAGAAAGACAAAATAATAAATATGTAATTGTTGTCCACGGTAGAGGCTAAAGAAATTAAGAGCAATCTATGTGAGAATATCAGAGAGGTGTCATGTAAGAGATTGGGTGGATGCAGGTATTCATGATCAGAGAAATCTTTTCTTTGAAGATGACATTTGACCTGAGTTGAGGGCATGATTAGGATTTAGGGTGGTAGAGACCTGGATTCCTGACAATGGGAGGAACATGAGTAATAGAGGGGTTCATTCAAGGAATGGAAAGGAGGCCAGTGTGCCTGAAGGGCAGAGAGTAAGAAGGCAATGCTGTGAAACGAGAACAGAAACAAGGTCAGGTAGACATTATCGTACAGGATCCTCTCAGCTAAGCTCAGGGCTAGGGCCTTTATTCTTAGAGTAATGAAAGCCACTGCAGAGTTTCAGATTTTTGACTTAGAGGAAGAAAAAAAAAAACTTAATAATAATTTTAACACACCTATTAAGCATAAGCAGAAATCTACAGGCATGTATTTCATTACCCATTAGAGCCTTAATTTTAATTAAATTTTCTTCTCTCAATAGCAATCCATCAGTCTTGAACATTTGAAATTAGTTCAGTTTTTAGTACAATGGATCATTGAAAGTTTTTTTCCATTTAAAAGGTCTTGAGACAGTAATGGTCCCAAACAAGAGCTGAGAAAGTATGTAGCTCCCACTCCCCAACTCAGCATTTCTGTCACCCTTTTGCCAGCCCTCAATAATGGACTTGACAGTCAATGGGTTTTGTTTTGTTTTAAGTTAGACTAAGTGATTGCTATACAAGAGCAACCTTAAAGCAAGCCCACTAACAACCTCTTCTGATAATATTATAGAAATTCTGGCATCTCAGCTGTGTTAAATTGAAAACTGCAACGTGTCACCTGCTGGCCAATGTGACCAACCTAAGTGTCTTTTTGTAGTAATTATTTAGCATGGGAAGGTTGATGATTCATAGAGGTCATTCGGTTAATCCTATCCAGGCATCATGCTAGCAGGACACCCAACCTAGTTGTTAAAGGAAATCAGCACCCAATGTAATTAATTATACAGTTTCTAGCTCATCAAGTTACATCAAGCAACTAGGGCATTTTGATGAACTACCAATGAAAGGAATTTAGGTTTATTTATTCCCAGTTAAGGCTACTATGGCTAGACTTGGTCTTTGTTGGGAGGATTCTGCAAAGTGGCCATTTCCTCATGGCCTTGACACTGTTCTCATGCCCTTTAACCACTTCCAACTGCCCACTACCTGAAGAAATCTCTTCTGTTATTGTGGCTGGGGTTTGAAGAAAAAAAAAAAAAAAAACTCCAAACCAGTTGCTGTTGAGTTGATTCTAGCTCATGGCAACCCCATGTATTTCAGATTTGAAAGCAGATTGCCACACCTTTCTTCTGAGGTGCCATTGGGTGGGTTTGAAGAGCCAACCTTTCAGGTAGTAGCTCAGAGCTTAATTGTTCTCACCACCCAGGGACTCCATGGGTTCAAGAAAGGGGTATAGAAATGAGCCAGAAAGCCTTTTAACTTTGAGTGATTATGGTGGTCAAATTAGTAAGATATTTTGTTGGTTGTTTTGGATGGGAGAGTCAGAATATAGCTTGACTCCAATTTCTAGGAGTAGGGTGAAATATCCTGCTTAACCTTGTCTACTGTTTACAAGTTACTCTTAAGTAACTAATAATCATTTCATACTTCCAAGCTGGAGATAACCTCAAAGGGAGATTTATTGACTCCCAAATGGTGATCCCAGAATGATTATTACGGAATCAATAGTTTATTACTTCTCTTCCTAAAATTTATTCATCATGGAATGGTGGAAGATTTTTAGAATTGAAGTGTGAAAAAAATTAGGGATTTTATAAGTCCAAGTGCATTAGATGTTCAGATTTTTTGCCTTTAGCTCCGTAATCCTGAAAGGGGTGTAGTTACCATACCCAATCTGTCTAGGCCTGAAGCCTTTCTGGCTATATCTTTAGAAGGCAATGGAGCATCTGACCAAATCATCTGGAAATGGCAGTTTAAGGCTAATGAGCCCATTAAGAGCATCTTAAAACCACTTTGTTGTAGGACCAGGCAGTTTTCCAAGTTTGGCTTATTTGGAGGTTATAATAGAGAAATACATGTGTTCTAAAGAACTACTGATCGTATTCTTCCTTTTATCCTATTATCCTACAGGACCTCATTTAGTGTCATATCTGTGAATCATTTATTTATTCAAAAAATTAACAAGCTGCTACTCTAGGGCAGACATAAGCAGGAAAAAATAGACCCGATCCCATCTCATCCTCCCTATCCTGCCGCCCCAAGACCTTTTGTCTAGTTGAGGAGAAAGAATCAATAGAATAACTGATTAACCATTATATCCCTAGATCTGACAGTAATTTTCTACATGTATTTCAAATTGGATCTATATTTTCCTGAAAAAATTATTAATTTATGATCTGTAACAATTTTAGAAAAAAATTACCAAATTATCTCTCTTTAATTTGATCTGCACATATAAAGTCCCATGTGCTCAGAATCTTTTTTTTTTTTTGTATTTTTCCTATTTTCCTTACCAAAGAGACAGAATTTTTCCAAGAAGTCAACATATCTGAATTGATGTGAGAGTGGATTGTTTAAAGGAACACACACACACACACACACACCGCTACTTAACTGAAGAAGATGTAATAAAGTGTGAGCAGAAGCTTTGATAAGACGACTCTACTTAAAATCTTGGTTTTGCCACTTCTTTGCCATGTGAACTCGACATGTCAGTTAAGCTCTTAGAATCTCAGTTTCTACATGTGTAAAACGGGACTAACAATTCATCATCACTGGGTTGTAGGATAAACTAAATTAAATATATCTAAAAAATGGTTAGCACAGTTAATGGCACATAGTACATGCTCAGTAAATGAATTCCTTACAGGTTTTTTGTCATGATATCAAATGGACTTAACTTAAATCATATTAACACCACTACACTTACACAGAAAGGCATCTTCATCTGCTCCCTCTGCGCTTAGGCCAAGGAATCTCAGAATATTCCAGACATATTGCCAATTTTAAATGGGCTATTAGTAAACATAAAAAAAGCTGTAACAAGCATATGGCTTGGCATAGATGAGGGTCCAGTAAATTATTATTTTCTCTTAAAACCACCATCTGGATCTTGGTACAGCTGCATTCTCACACTGATTTACATTTTCTTCTCTCAGTAGACCAGGGTATATTTAGTAAGAATAAGAAAATTCATTGTTTTTTGTTTTTTAGTTTAGAAATTTTGTCTTTGGAACTTGTCAGCTATACTTATTTCTACTTAGATGCTGAGATGAAGAGATTCTTCATCAATGTTCCAAGAGAGCATAGAATCAATCTTTCAACATTCAGAAAAATCAAAGTCAAAATTAAGATAAAATATTTTATTAGGTTTATCTCTCACTTCTGTTGTTGTCGTTGTTAAGTGCCGTCGAGTCAGTTCCGACTCATAGCAACCCTGTGCACAACAGAACGAAACACTACCTGATCCTGTGCCATCCTTACAATCGTTGTTATGCTTGAGGTCACTGTTGCAGCCACTGTACCAGTCCACCTTGTTGAGGGTCTTCCTTTTTTCCGCTCACCCTGTACTTTGCCAAGCATGATGTCCCTCTCCAGGGGCTGTTCCCTCCTGACAACATGTCTGAAGTATGTAAGACGCAGTCTTGCCATCCTTGCTTCTAAGAAGCATTATGGTTGTACTTTGAAAGATAAGACAGCTTTGTTCATTGTTTTGGGAGTCCATGGTATATTCAATATTCTTCGCCAACACCACAATTCAAAGGCGTCAATTCTTCTTCAGTCTTCCTTATTCATCGTCCAGCTTTCACATGCGTATGATGCAATTGAAAATACCATGGCTTGGGTCAGGCACACCTTAGTTTTCAAGGTGCCATCTTTGCTCTTCAACACTTTAAAGAGATCCTTTGCAGCAGATTTACCCAGTGCAATGTGTCTTTTGATTTCTTGACTGCTGCTTCCATGGATGTTGATTGTGGATCCAAGTAAAATGAAATCCTTGACAACTTCAATCTTTTCTCTGTTTATCATGATGTTGCTCATTGGTCTAGGTGTGAGGATTTTTGTTTTCTTTAATGTTGAGGCGCAATCCATACCAAAGGCTGTGGTCTTTGATCTTCCTTTTCACTTTCAGCAAGCAAGGCTGTGTAATCTGCACAGTGGAGGTTGTTAATGAGTCTTCCTCCAGTCCTGATGCCCATTGTTCTTCATATAGTTCAGCTTCTTGAATTATTTGCTTAGCATACAGATTGAATAGGTAAGGTGAAAGAATACAACCTTGATGCACACCTTTCCTGACTTTAAACCAATCAGTATCCCCTTGTTCTCTCACTGTATGTTGAAATTTAATACCTAATGTGGGTTGAAACAAATGCAGCATTCAAAAGCTGAAAACCAATCTATTGATATAGTTGTTTTATGATATTCAAAATGGCTTAACAAGGCTAATTAGAAACCATTTTAAGAAGAAAATAAATGAGTTACGATACAGATTACCACTTATAAGAGTATGAGGTACTAGATATTTTGAAAAGTCCTAGATGGGAAAATAAGAGGATGCCCGATAACAGTAGATGTGTTGCTGCCTTTAAATGAATTGCTGAGTTTTCAAGAAAGTAAAGGAGACCCCAAAATTCTAAAAAAAAAAAAAAAAAAGGTGAAAGAACAGAAAGAGGACTGCTACCTAAAAGTTCAGGCTTAGGTTGTCTTCAAGGGATTTTGAAGATTAGTAATCACTGAAGAAAATAAAAGACTAAAACTTGAGCTTCCAAAGGGTACAGTTGAATTTGAGACCCTGCTTAAAGATGGGTCCTAAGAGGACTATATCCTTGGTGAAAGGATGGACTGAGAACAAATCCACCTGCTAGCAAAGAGAGACAACACAGAAATATCTCAGCTCCAAATGGAGAAGAAATTTAATACTAAAACTAAGAGTCTGCCCTGAGAGTTTGTAACTGTAGGGTGCACTGACGCATGTTCGTGGTTCAAATCCTTAGCACAGAAACAAAAGTGTTCCAGTTTGGAAAATACCCCCCAGTTTCTGACAGAAGCAATTGTAAATGCTTCTTGAAGGTAAGCTTCCCCAAGGATTCTTACAGTTCAGATAGATATAAGCTCATAATATAAAAATCGACTAATTGAGGGGAAAAAAATCATAGACTGGCAAAGCTGAAACAAAGCAGAAAAAGAAAGAAGGAATTAGACCCCCAAATGGTCTAGAATTTGAAATTATCAGACACAGAATGAGAAATAAGTAGATTTAGTGTTTTAAAATTAGAAGGTAATATAAAAAAGCAAATAACAATAGACCAGGTAGATTTTTGCAAAGAATAAAATAGAACTTCTTTAAATTATATACACATATTCATTGAAAGCAAAATAATAATAATAATAATGGATGAGTATATCAAACACAATTGAAGAAAGAATAACTTACTTGAAAAATAGATTTGAAAACATTAGCCAGAGTATAGCAAAGAAAGATTAGAAAATAGAAAACAAAATAAAAGAGGTATTAAGAATCATGGACGATAAAACAATATCTAACATATGACTGATCAAGATTACAAAGTACATCAAAAAGAAAAATGGAGGTAGGGAAGGGAACTAACATCCAAAGATCTAATGGCTAAGTCTTTTCCAGAATTATTGAAAAGCATAAATTATTAGATTCAGAAAATGTAATGTATCCCAAGCAGATAAATAAAAACAAATTTACACTGAGACACTCGACAAAGAGAAACTTAACAGAAGCCAAAGAAAAAAAGGCAGATGGCCTATAAGGAAATGACAGACAGATTGACAGCATGTTTCTCACACTGAAGCAGACTGACAGTAGAAGTTCTCAAAAGTGCTTATATAAAATAACTCTTGATACATACTTGTGTATCCAGCAAGATTATCTTTTTTTTTAATTAACTTTTATTGAGCTTCAAGTGAACGTTTACAAATCAAGTCAGTCTGTCACATATAAGTTTATATACTTCTAACTCCTTACTCCCACTTGCTCTCCCCCTAATGAGTCAGCCCTTCCAGTCTCTCCTTTCGTGACAATTTTGCCACCTTCCAACTCTCTCTATCCTCCCATTCCCCCTCCAGACAGGAGATGCCAACACAGTCTCAAGTGTCCACCTAATATAATTAGCTCACTCTTCATCAGCATCTCTCTCCTACCCACTATCCAGTCCCTTTCATGTCTGATGAGTTGTCTTCGGGGATGGTTCCTGTCCTGTGCCAACAGAAGGTTTGGGGACCATGATCGCTGGGATTCCTCTAGTCTCAGTCAGACCATTAAGTCTGGTCTTTTTATGAGAATTTGGGGTCTGCATCCCACAGATCTCCTGCTCCCTCAGGGGTTCTCTATTGTGCTCCCTGTCAGGGCAGTCATCGATTGTGGCCGGGCACCAACTAGTTCTTCTGGTCTCAGGATGATGTAGGTCTCTGGTTCATGTGGCCCTTTCTGTCTCTTGGACTCTTAGTTGTTGTGTGACCTTGGTGTTCTTCATTCTCCTTTGCTCCAGGTGGGTTGAGACCAACTGATGTATCTTAGATAGCCGCTTGTTAGCATTTAAGACCCCAGATACCACATTTCAAAGTGGGATGCAGAATGTTTTCACAATAGAATTATTTTGCCAATTGACTTAGAAGTCCCCTTAAACCATGGTTCCCAAACCCCCGCCCTTGCTCCGCTGTCCTTTGAAGCATTCATTTTATCCCAGGAACTTCTTTGCTTTTGGTCCAGTCCAATTGAGCTGACCTTCCATGTACTGAGTGTTGTCCTTCCCTTCACCTAAAGCAGTTCTTATCTACTAACTAATCAGTAAAAAACCCTCTCCCTCCCTCCCTCCCTCCCCCCCTCGTAACCACAAAAGTGTGTGTTCTTCTCAGTTTGTACTATTTCTCAAGATCTTATAATAGTGGTCTTATACAATATTTGTTCTTTTGCCTCTGACTGATTTCGCTCACCATAATGCCTTCCAGGTTCCTCCATGTTATGAAATGTTTCACAGATTCGTCACTGTTCTTTATCGATGCGTAGTATTCCATTATGTGAATATACCACAATTTATTTACCCATTTATCCATTGATGGACACCTTGGTTGCTTCCAGCTTTTTGCTATTGTAAACAAAGCTGCAATAAACATGGGTGTGCATATATCTGTTTGTGTGAAGGCTCTTATTTCTCTAGAGTATATTCCGAGGAGTGGGATTTCTGGGTTGTATGGTAGTTCTATTTCTAACTGTTTAGGATAACGCCAGATAGATTTCCAAAGTGGTTGTACCATTTGACATTCCCACCAGCAGTGTATAAGAGTTCCAATCTCTCCGCAGCCTCTCCAACATTTATTATTTTGTGTTTTTTGGATTAATGCCAGCCTTGTTGGAGTGAGATGGAATCTCATTGTAGTTTTAATTTGCATTTCTCTAATGGCTACTGATCGAGAGCATTTTCTCATGTATCTGTTGGCTGCCTGAATATCTTTTTTAGTGAAGTGTGTGTTCATATCCTTTGCCCATTTCTTGGTTGGGTTGTTTGTCTTTTTGTGGTTGAGTTTTGACAGAATTATATAGATTTTAGAGATCAGGCGCTGGTCTGAGATGTCATAGCTGAAAATTCTTTCCCAGTCTGTAGGTGGTCTTTTTACTCTTTTGGTGAAGTCTTTAGATGAGCATAGGTGTTTGATTTTTAGGAGCTCCCAGTTATCTGGTTTCTCTTCGTCATTTTTGGTAATGTATTGTATTCTGTTTATGCCTTGTATTAGGGCTCCTAAGGTTGTCTCTATTTTTTCTTCCATGATCTTTATCGTTTTAGTCTTTATGTTTAGGTCTTTGATCCACTTAGAGTTACTTTTTGTGCTTGGCGTGAGGTATGGGTCCTGTTTCATTTTTTTGCAAATGGATATCCAGTTATGCCAGCATCATTTGTTAAAAAGACTGTCTTTTCCCCAGTTAACTGACACTGGGCCTTTGTCAAATATCAGCTGCTCATATGTGGATGGATTTATATCTGGGTTCTCAATTCTGTTCCATTGGTCTATGTGCCTGTTGTTGTATCAATACCAGGCTGTTTTGACTACTGTGGCTGTATAATAGGTTCTGAAATCAGGTAGAGTGAGGCCTCCCACTTTCTTCTTCTTTTTCAGTAATGCTTTGCTTATCCGGGGCTTCTTTCCCTTCCGTATGAAGTTGGTGATTTGTTTCTCTATCTCCTTAAAAAATGACATTGGAATTTGGATCGGAAGTGCATTGTATGTATAGATGGCTTTTGGTAGAATAGACATTTTTACTATGTTAAGTCTTCCTGTCCATGAGCAAGGTATGTTTTTCCACTTAAGTATGCCCTTTTGAATTTCTTGTAGTAGAGCTTTGTAGTTTTCTTTGTATAGGTCTTTTACATCCTTGGTAAGATTTATTCCTAAGTATTTTATCTTCTTGGGGGCTACTGTGAATGGTATTGATTTGGTTATTTCCTCTTCGATGTTCTTTTTGTTGATGTAGAGGAATCCAAGTGATTTTTGTATGTTTATCTTATAACCTGAGACTCTGCCAAACTCTTCTATTAGTTTCAGTAGTTTTCTGGAGGATTCCTTAGGGTTTTCTGTGTCTAAGATCATGTCATCTGCAAATAGAGATAATTTTACTTCCTCCTTGCCAATCCAGATGCCCTTTATTTCTTTGTCTAGCCTAATTGCCCTGGCTAGGACTTCTAGCACAATGTTGAATAAGAGCAGTGATAAAGGGCATCCTTGTCTGGTTCCCGTTCTCAAGGGAAATGCTTTCAGGTTCTTTCCATTTACAGTGATGTTGGCTGTTGGCTTTGCATAGATGCCCTTTATTATGTTGAGGAATTTTCCTTCAATTCCTATTTTGGTGAGAGTTTTTATCATAAATGGGTGTTGGACTTTGTCAAATGCCTTTTCTGCATCAATTGATAAGATCATGTGGTTTTTGTCTTTTGTTTTATTTATGTGGTGGATTACATTAATGGTTTTTCTGATATTAAACCAGCCTTGCATACCTGGTACAAATCCCACTTGATCGTGGTGAATTATTTTTTTGATATGTTGTTGAATTCTATTGGCTAGAATTTTCTTGAGGATTTTTGCATCTATGTTCATGAGGGATATAGGTCTGTAATTTTCTTTTTTTGTAATGCCTTTACCTGGTTTTGGTATCAGGGAGATGGTGGCTTCATAGAATGAGTTGGGTAGTATTCCGTCATTTTCTATGCTTTGAAATAACTTTAGTAGTAGTGGTGTTAAGTCTTCTCTGAAAGTTTGGTAGAACTCTGCAGTGAAGCCATCCGGGCCAGGGCTTTTTTTTTCTTGGGAGTTTTTTGATTACCGTTTCAATCTCTTTTTTTGTTATGGGTCTATTTAGTTGTTCTACTTCTGAATGTGTTAGTTTAGGTAGGTAGTGTTTTTCCAGGAATTCATCCATTTCTTCTAGGTTTGCAAATTTTGTTAGAGTACAATTTTTTGTAATAATCTGATATGATTCTTTTAATTTCAGTTGGGTCTGTTGTGATGTGGCCCTTCTCGTTTCTTATTCGGGTTATTTGTTTCCTTTCCTGTATTTCTTTAGTCAGTCTAGCCAATGGTTTACCAATTTTGTTAACTTTTTCAAAGAACCAGCTTTTGGCTTTGTTAATTCTTTCAATTGTTTTTCTGTTCTCTAATTCATTTAGTTCAGCTCTAATTTTTATTATTTGTTTTCTTCTGGTGCCTGATGGATTCTTTTGTTGCTCACTTTCTATTTGTTCAAGTTGTAGGGACAGTTCTCTGATTTTGGCTCTTTCTTCTTTTTGTATGTGTGCATCTATCGATATAAATTGGCCTCTGAGCACTGCTTTTGCTGTGTCCCAGAGGTTTTGATAGGAAGTATTTTCATTCTGGTTGCATTCTATGAATTTCCTTATTCCCTCCTTGATGTCTTCTATAACCCAGTCTTTTTTCAGGAGGGTATTGTTCATTTTCCAAGTATTTGATTTCTTTTCCCTAGTTTTTCTGTTATTGATTTCTAGTTTTATTGCTTTGTGGTCTGAGAAGATGCTTTGTAATATTTCGATGTTTTGGACTCTGCAAAGGTTTGTTTTATGTCCTAATTTGTGGTCTATTCTAGAGAATGTTCCATGTGCGCTAGAAAAAAAAGTATACTTTGCAGCAGTTGGGTGGAGAGTTCTGTATAAGTCAATGAGGTCAAGTTGGTTGGTTGTTGTAATTAGGTCTTCCGTGTCTCTATCGAGCTTCTTACTGGATGTCCTGTTCTTCTCCAAAAGTGGTGTGTTGAAGTCTCCTACTATAATTGTGGAGGTGTCTATCTCACTTTTCAGTTCTGTTAAAATTTGATTTATGTATCTTGCAGCCCTGTCACTGGGTGCATAAATATTTAATATGGTTACGTCTTCCTGATCAATTGTCCCTTTTATCATTATGTAGTGTCCTTCTTTATCCTTTGTGGTGGATTTAACTTTAAAGTCTATTTTGTCAGAAATCAATATTGCTACTCCTGCTTTTTTTTGCTTATTGTTTGCTTGATATATTTTTTTCCATCCTTTGAGTTGTAGTTTGTTTGTGTCTCTAAGTCTAAGGTGTGTCTCTTGTAGGCAGCATATAGACGGATCGTGTTTCTTTATCCAGTCCGAGACTCTCTGTCTCTTTATTGGTGCATTTAGTCCATTTACATTCAGCGTAATTATAGATAAATAAGTGTTTAGTGTTGTCATTTTGATGCCTTTTTATGTGTGTTGTTGACAATTTCATTTTTCCAGATACTTTTTTGTGCTGTGATGTTTTTCTTACTAAATTGTGAGATGCTCATTTTCATAGTGTTTGACTTTATGTTAGTTGAATCATTACGTTTTTCTTGGCTTTTTTCTTGAGCTATGGAGTTGTTATACCTCTTTGTGGTTACCTTAATATTTACCCCTATTTTTCTAAGTAAAAACCTAACTTGTATTGTTCTATATCGCCTTGTATCACTCTCCATATGGCGGTTCTATGCCTGTATTTAGTCCCTCTTTTTGATTATTGTGATCTTTTACATATTGACTTCAATGATTCCCTGTTATGAGCTTTTTTTTTTTAATTAATCTTAATTTGTTTTTGTGATTTCCCTATTTGAGTTGATATCAGGATGTTCTGTTTTGTGACCTTGTGTTGTGCTGGTATCTGATATTATTGGTTTTCTGACCCAACAATATCCTTTAGTATTTCTTGTAGCTTTGGTTTGGTTTTTGCAAATTCTCTAAACTTGTGTTTATCTGTAAATATCTTAATTTCGCCTTCATATTTCAGAGATAGTTTTGCTGGATATATGATCCTTGGCTGGCAGTTTTTCTCCTTCAGTGCTCTCTATATGTCATCCCATTGCCTTCTTGCCTGCATGGTTTCTGCTGAGTAGTCTGAACTTATTCTTATTGATTCTCACTTGAAGGAGACCTTTCTTTTATCCCTGGCTGCTTTTAAAATTTTCTCTTTATCTTTGGTTTTGGCAAGTTTGATGATAATATGTCTTGGTGTTTTTCTTTTTGGATCAGTCTTAAATGGGGTTCGATGAGCATCTTGGATAGATATCCTTTCGTCTTTCATGATGTCAGGGAAGTTTTCTGTCAGCAGATCTTCAACTATTTTCTTTGTGTTTTCTGTCCTCCCTCCCTGTTCTGGGACTCCAATCACATGCAAGTTATCCTTCTTGATAGAGTCCCACATGATTCTTAGGGTTTCTTCATTTTTTTAAATTTTTTTATCTGATCTTTTTTCAGCTATGTTGGTGTTAATTCCCTGGTCCTCCAGATTTCCCAGTCTGCATTCTAATTGCCCGAGTCTGCTCCTCTGACTTCCTATTGCATTGTCTAATTCCGTAATTTTATTGTTAATCTTTTGGATTTCTGAATGCCGTCTGTCGATGGATTCTTGCAACTTATTAATTTTTCCACTATGTTCTTGAATAATCTTTTTGAGTTCTTCAACAGTTTTATCACTGTGTTCCTTGGCTTTTTCTGCAGTTTGCCTTATTTTGTTTCTGATGTCCTGAAGCATTCTGTAAATTAGTTTTTTATATTCTGTATCTGATAATTCCAGGATTGTATCTTCATTTGGGAAAGATTTTGATTCTTTTGTTTGGGGGGTTGTAGAAGCTGTCATGGTCTGCTTCTTTATGTGGTTTGATATCGACTGCTGTCTCCGAGCCATCACTGACTGGGACTCTGGCTCCAGGCTCCGGAAACAGTCGCTGCTTCCCCGTATTTGTTCATTTTCCGTCTCTAAATCTGTGTTTGTTGTTCAGGGTTCGTAGATTGTTATGAATGTGATCAATTCACTTGTTTTTCCGAGTCTTTGTTGCAAGAGGGATCCGAGGTAGCGTCTACCTAGTCCGCCATCTTGGTCCCGCCTCAAGATTATCTTTTAATAGCAAAGGTGAAATACAATTTCAGATCAACGAAACCTCAATAACTTTACAGTCAACAAGTTCTTCCTAATGTAGTACACATTTCAGGGAAAAAAAAAATATATAATCTCATAAAAATGTTATATGAGCCACAAAAACTTGGTGATAGGAAAAAAAGAAAAAAAAAGCATGACTGTATAAAAGTATTATTTTTTATATTTTATTATGTTTCAGGTGAAAGTTTACAGTGTAAATTAGTTTCTCATTCAAAAAATTATACACAAATTGTTTTGTGATATTGGTTGTTATCCCCACAATGGGTCAACACTCTCCCCCTTTCCCTTTACACCCTGGGTTCTCAAGTGTCCATTCTTCCAGTTTTCCTGTCTCTTCCTACCTTCTTAGCTTTGCTTTTGACAGGTGTTGCCTATTTGGTATTGTACACCTGACTGAACTAAGGAGCATGTTCCTCAAATGTATTGTTTTGTAGGCCTGTTTAATCTTTGGCTAAAAGGTGTACTTCGAGAGTGGCTTCAGTTCTGAGTTAGCAGGGTGTGTGGGGGCCATGGTCTTAGGGTTCCTCCAGTCACCATCAGACCACTAGTCTGATCTTTTTCGGTGAATTTGAATTTTGCTCAACATTTTTCTCCCATTCTGTCTGGGACCCTCTATTGTAACCCCTGTCAGAGTGGCCATAAAATAATGTTATTTGTGCCATTAAACAAACAAGATAGAGCAAATAAAGTAGATAACAACACCAGGTAAGACGGAAGATAGGTGATCAAAGTTAAAAGATTCTAAAGTCCTTATAATTACTTAGGAAAAGGTTAAAATAACTTGTAAAGTCCAAGATAAGTACCAAAAGAATAGATTTTAAGATTGATTTGAACAGATGGGAGAATAAGGAGTATCCATAAACCCCCAAAGAAAAACATAAATAAGAGAAAAATAAAAAGTAAAGCAAGCATATATGATAGAAATAAATATAACTAGAGCAGCTATCAGGAGTCCTAGTGGTGCAGTGGTTAAGCACTTGGCTGCTAACCAAAAGGTTGGCGGTTCGAATCTACCAGCTGCTCCATGGTATAAAGATATGACTATCTGCTTCTGTAAAGATTACAGCCTTGGAAACTCTATGGGGCAGTTCTGCTCTGTCTTAGATGAGTTGTAATTGACTTGATGGCAGACAATAACAACAAAAAAGCAGTTATCACAATAAGCATAAAAACACTAAATTCCCCAGTTAAAATACATACATTATTATCAGATTGGATGGTTTAAAAAAAAACAGCAGAACTATATGCTATTTATGAGAGAAGAAAAAGATACTGGTACTTTCAGACAATCAAATATATAAATATAATATTGATATGTTAAACATTTACAAAGATAGTTGGAGATTTAGACATCAGATTTTCACTAATTGGGAGGTAAATCTAATAAACAAAATTAGAAGATTTGAGTTATCAAATTAACAAGATTTATTTAATGTACATATGTGAAACATGATCCCTAAAATTTGAGAGTAATATTTCTTCAAGTACGTATTTAACATTTGTAACAACTGAGTGTATTCTAGGCCAAAAGTCAACAAGCTATGGCTACAATCCAAATCCAGCCCATGGCCTGTTCTGGTATGACCCTCCAATTAAATTTTTTTTTTTTTAATTCCTGAATGTGAAGAAAACAAAAATCCTCACAATTGGACTGATAAATGTCATGATAAATAGAGAAAAAAATTGAAGTTGTCAATGATTTCATTCTCCGTGGATAAATAATCAACACCCATGAAAGCAGCAGTCAAGAAATCAAATGACATCTTGCATTGGGCAAATCTGCTGCAAAAGACCTCTTTATAATTTTAAAAAACAAAGATGTCACTCTGATGACTAAGATGTACTTTACCCAAGGTACGGTCTTTTCTATCACTTCATATGCATGTGAAAGCTAGACAATGAAAAAAGGTAGACAGGAGAAGAATCGACACATTTGAATTGTGATGTTGGGGAAGAATATTAAGCACACCATGGACTGCCAGCAGAATGAACACATCAGTCTTAAAAGAAATACAATCAGAATGCCCTTAGAAGTGAGGATAGCAAGACTCAAGCTTGCTTACTTTGGACAGGTCATGAAGAAAGACCCATTAGTAGAAAAGGGTATCATGGTTGATAAAGTAGAGAGGCAGTGATAACAAGGGAAATCCTGGATAAGATGGATTGGCTATATTAAAAAAAAAAAAAAATGTTGACTATTGATGTACTGAAAGGCTAATTTAAGAAGTTAAGAAATATGTAAAAATAAGCACAAATGAAATGGAAGAAAGAATAAAGAGTAGAAATTAGTGAAGTTTTAACAAACTATAGGGAAAAAATCAACAAAGGAAAAGCAGTTTCTTTGGAAATACTTATGACACAAACCAATATCTGTTGAGAATAATCACAAAAAAAATTAGGAATTAAAAATAAAGAAGTTATGAATAAAAAAAAGGGGGCACCTACTAAAGGTAAGAACAACTTTGTACCAATAAATTTAGAAACTTAGATACAATAAACAAATCCCTAAAAAATATGTACCTTACCTATTTTGATTCAAGATTGCTGTATCTGAATGGTCTTAAAACCATAAAATAAGTTAATTCAATAGTAATAAAACTTCTCCAAAACAAAACAACTGGCTACAATAGATTTAAAGGTAATTTCTACCCAACTTTCAAGAATCAGGTCATTCCAGTATTATTTTACAACACTTTTCCAAATTAAAGAAGAAAATAAAGCATATTCCTAAACTTAAGATGCCAATATAATCTGCATGCCCAAACCTGACAAGGTCAGTACAAAAAAAAAAAAAAAAAAAATGAAAACTACAAGAATGTAAAGTTGGTTTAGCATCAAAAAATGCATTAATGAATTTTACTTTATCAATAGTTTAAAGTAATATCCCCAAAGGAATCCAAATATCCATCAGCTGGTAAATGCAATAAAAGGAACAAACAACATGGTAAACCTCAAAAACACTATGCAAAGTGGAAAAAGCCAGATGCAAAACATTACGTAGTACCTGATTCCATTTACGTGAAGTATACACAAAAGGCCCTGGTGGTGTAGTGGTTTAAGTGCTACGGCTGCTAACTGAAGGGTCAGCAGTTCGAATCCACCAGGCGCTCCTTGGAAACTCTGTGGGGCAGTTCTACTCTGTCTTACAGGGTCACTATGAGTCGGAATCGACTCGACGGCACTGGGTTTGTTTGTTTGTTTGGTATACACAAAAGGCAGATCTATAAAAACTGAATAGTGGCTGTTTACAACTGGGGGTGAGAATACAGATTGACTGCAATAGTCACAAAGGATCTTTTTGGGCTGATGGAAAGGTTCTAAAACTAAATCGGTTGTACAACTCTGTAAATTTACTTAAAAAAAACACTGAATTGTACACTTAAAAATAATTTAAAGGAGAAAAATTATACTGTTTCAGCAGAGGAAGGGAGACTGCATAAAATGCAATGCCTAGTCATGATTTATAAAAGGTCAAAAAAATTAGAGATAAAAGATAACTTATTTAACCGGATTAAGAGTATTCATTTACCTTTAAATCATATTTACTCTTGAAACATTAAAAGCCTTCCCTTTAGAATCGGAAAAAGGGTAAGATGCCCAGTTCTATTCAATATTAAGTTGTAGGTCCTAACTAATACAGAACTGTAAGGAACAGAAATGAAAGGTTTAAATACTATAAAAACCACCCAAATATTATAAAGATAAAGTAAAACTGTAATTATCCTCTGATGAAATGATTGTCTACATGTAAAAACAAAATGAATCTTCAGAAAAATTAGTGAATTAAGACAGCTCAATAAAATTGCTGGGTTTAAACATAAAGAATATTTTGAAGTTCTATATGCCACCAAAAGAAGTATCTAAATTAGCCTTTTAAAAATACAGGCAGTGTGTAAAATCTATATTAAGTACACTGTAAGCCAGTCCTCAAAATAATCAAAGCATCATATGATATCAGGCGACTATTTCTCTTAATGTTCCTTTAACCACCATAGCTATACCTGTATTCGTGAAAATCCATAATGCTTGTTCAGCGTTTATCAGCAAATATTGAAATTTAAGATAACCTTGTTTCCAGCAAAGCAATGTTGAGTGGAGTGGCCTAGTTCCAGGGAACGTTTTATTCTTCCTCCTCCTCACTCTATTCTGCTATATATCCCAGAAGAGATCATAGAAAATAAGGGAGGTGGACATTTACATTTATCTGTAAAAGCCTACCAGAACAAATTTTCTCACTATCTACTTATGATTGTATGGTATTTGATGAAATTCTACATCAAAGGTCAGGACAGACTGTTTCAGCATGAAATGATTCTCAATTCTTTCTTTTCTTTTTTTTTATTGAGCTTTATGTGAAAGTTTACAAATCAAGTCAGTCTCTCATACAAAAAAAAGTGATACACACCTTGCTATGTATTCCTAGCTGCTCTCCCCCTAATGAGACAGCACACTCCTCCTCTTCACCGTGTATTTCCTGTGTCCATTCAACCAGCTTCTGTTTCCCTCTGCCTTCTCACCTCCCCTCCAGACAGGAGTTGCCCACATACTCCCATGTGTTTACTTGAGCCAAGGTGCTCACTCCTCACCAGTATCATTTCCTGTCTCATATTCCAGTCCAATCCCTGTCTGAAGAGTTGTCTTCAGGAATGTTTCCAGTCGTGGGCTAACAAAGGGTCTAGGGACCATGACTCCCAGGGTCCCTCTAGTCTCAGTCAATCCATTAAATCTGGTCTTCTTACCTGATTCTCAATTCTTTATACATGAGAAGTTCAAAGTACAGAAAACAGGATTCATTCCATGTCTATTCATGGGTTTATCCAGCCAAGTCTTTCCCAATAAAACACCAGTTCCAAGTACCTTGTGCTCTTTAAACTATCATTCACAGATGTTGAAGTAATAGAAGTCTAATGGGAAAAGAGGTTCCCATCACAAGTACTAGATTGTAACCTTGACAGTAGGGACATCTTTATGTTTGTTGAGACCTCAATATCTGGAAAAGTGGGGACTGGAGAAATGTGTATTTAAAATGTAGGATTAGGTATCCCAACACTTCCCCCAACCATAAAATAAGGAAAACTTATACTTTTATGTTTCACCAAATAAATAATAAACAGTATGACTAGGTAAGCCAGCATTTAAAATCCCCAGCCTTATGAAAGAAAGCATGAGCATGGGGTATATAGGAGTAGTCATTAGGCTGGGAGGAAAGCTCCTCACTCCATGGCTTCAGTGACAGAGCGACAGCATTCTAAGTCAACACAGTGTGGTGGAATGATTACTGGGCTTACATCAAGAGACAGTGGACAGTTTTGGACCTGGAGCTGAGTAACACTCACTAAGTGTAACCTTGGGCAAGGCACTTCCCTTCTGCGGACTTCCTGGTTTCGATACATAAAACCTGAGGGTGTCCTATGACCCTGCCTAGGAAGTACAGACCTCCTGTCATGCCAGAAGTTTTGCCAACATAATCACCTAAAGGCCTCTTGCTACTTTGTGTGTGTCTCTGCATGTGTGTTGACATAATTATTTCCATCATTTAGAAATTTAGGAAGATAGAATAAAAATATCTTGTGTTTTGTGCTAAGAAGGTACTATGTTTCTCTTTTCTCAATTTTTTTTAAGAATAAGAAATCATTGGCATGATATCAGATGGAGGAAGGGGAGTTAAGGAACCATTTCTTTTTTTGTTGTTGTTTATTTTTGTACTTTAGATGAAGCTTTTCAGAACAAACCAGTTTCTCATTAAACTGCACATATTGTTTTATGACGTTGGTTAATAACCGCACAACGTGTCAACACTCTCCCTTCTCAACCTTGGGTTCCCTATTACCAGCTTTCCTGTCCCCTCCTGCCTTCTAGATCTTGCCGCTGGGCTACCGTGCGCTTTTAGTCCCTTTTTGATTTATGGAACTGTCTAATCTTTGACTGAAGGGCAAACCTCAGGAGTGACTTCATTACTGAGCTAAAAGGGTATCCAGGGGCCATATTCTTGGGGTTTCTCCAGTCTCTGTCAGGCCAGTAAGTCTAGTCTTTTTTTGTGTGTGTGTGAGTTATAGAGTTTTGTTTTACATTTTTTTCCAGCTCTGTCAGGGGCCCTGTATTGTAATCCCTGTCAGAACAGTTGGTGATGGTAGCCAGGCACCATTTAGTTGTGCTGGACTCAGTCTGGTGGAGGCTGTGGTAGTTGTGGTCCATTAGTCCTTTGGGCTAATCTTTCCCTTGTGTCTTTGGTTTTCTTCATTCTCCTTTGTTCCAAATGGGGTGAGATCAGTGGAGTACCTTAGATGGCTGCTCACAAGCTTTTAAGACCCCAGATGCTACTCACCAAAATAGAATGTAGAACATTTTTCTTTATAAACTATGTTATGCCAGTTGAGCTAGATGTTCCTGGAGACGGTGGTCCCCGCAGCACTCAGCCCAGCAATTCGGTCCCTCGGGGAGTTTGGATGTGCCTATGGAGCTTCCATGACCTTGCCTTGTACAAGTTGTGCTAGCTTCCCCAGTATTGTGTACTGCCTTTCCCTTCACCACAGTCCACGTACCTATTGTCTATTTAGTGTTTTTCCATCCCCACCCTTCCCCTCCCTGGTAACCACCAAAGATTTTTTATTTTTGTCCGTAAACTTTTTCATGAGTTTTTACAGTAGTGGTCTCATACAATATTTGTCCCTTTGTGATCGACTTATTTCACTCAGCATAGTGCCCTCCAGATTCATCCATGTTATGAAATGCTTCACAGATTCATCATTGTTCTTTAGTGTTGTGGAATACTCCATTGTGTATATGTACCATAGTTTGTTTATCCTTCATCTGTTGATGGGCATCTAGCTTGTTTTCATCTTTTTGCTATTGTGAACAATGCTGCAACGAACATGGGTGTGCATATGTCTATTCGTGTGACAACACTTATTTTCTAGGATATATTCCTAGGAGTGGGATTGCTGGATCATATGGTGTTTCTACTTCTGGCTTTCTAAGGAAGTGTGATGTTGTTTTTCAAAATGGTTGTATCATTTTGCATTCCCACCAGCAGTGCATAGGAGTTCCGATCTCCCCACAGCCTCTCTAACATTTTTTATTTCCTGTATTTTTGATCTGTGCCAGTAATGCTGGGGTGAGATGGTAACTCATTGTGGTAGGAACCATTTCTTGAGATATTCGTGTAAAAGCAAGCAGAGAAGTTTTCAGTAAACTGAAAGTAAGCTAGATATTTTCGGCTTTGTTTTTTCTCTCAATCCAGAGATAACAGAGTTCGTCGATATATTCACGTTCTTAGCCAAGGAGCCAACATTTTCCTTGAGGGAAGTACCAGCCACTATGAGGGTGCAGACACTAACATTCCAGATAAGTGAAAGGGTTAACACACCTCTGCATTGGACCACTTATTCTGGAAGGATGTAAGCAAGAAACTCTCTTGTTCTGCCTACAAGAAAAGGATAGGAGTTGTTTTTATGTGATGACTGGTGATCAGTTTTAATTTTCTATTCGCTTACCCCCATAACCTGTTAGCAAAATGACAAGATACATTACTGATAATAAACAAAAAATAACCTGAAAGTTTTTTTTTTCTTTCTCCCCTAATGAGATGTGGCACTTCCCTTAGAGAATATTCTGGCCCCTTAACCAAGAACCTGGATGTATCAATGAACTTTGTTGCTTACTGATGGCTTTCTTATTTTTCTATGTTGGTTTTGTTATCGTGGTATTTCAATTATGTTGCTTAAACTCAGTATTTCAGGAAAGGAGATTATGACATGTATATGATCAACCTGGCTCTTAGTTTTATGCTTTCTCTGTCCAAAGAAGGAGCCCTGGTGGTGCAGTGGTTAAGAGCTTGGCTGTTACCCAAAAGTCTGCCAGTTCGAATCCACCAGCTGCTCCTTTGAAACTCTACAGGGCAGTTCTACTCTGTCCTATACGGTCGATATGAGTCGGAATCGACTTGATGGCAACTGGTTTGGTTTTTTGGGTTGGCTCCAAAGAAAGCAACAAGCAGAATTTAGCCATGTTACCCTACAAACTAGATGGTAATTAAAGTAGCTGATGTTACTGAAATTACAGGTCAGGTTCACTCTTGTAATTTATCTAAAGCTCAAACTATTCTCCAAGTTGGCTTGCTAATTAGTAAGCTAGTTTTTCATGTATATGAATTCCTAAGTTGAAGATAAAACATTGAATCCTGAATAATAGGTGCTCTGCTATCCTGAAAATTTCCAGTATTCAGGATAGCAGAGCACCTATTATTCAGGATTCAATGTGGGAAGCAGAAGCATATGAGTAGTACACACTAAGGATTTTATTATAGGCCTAAGTAGTCCTATGATTGTCAGAGAAGCTGGAGAAGTAGAAATGAAAAAGGTACAGACCAGAGAAAAGTCAGTGACCAGCACTCCTGAAACACTGGAGCTTGGGGACAAATTGGAACCTACAGGGGCAAAATAAGAAGTCAGGTATGAACAGCTTCTAGAGAGTAACGGTAGAGAGTAACTGTGTGTCTATGTTCAACAATGGGCCTGGAGAATCTGACGATCAGCAACTATCAATCTGAAAGAAGAACTCACCATGAAACGGGGAGGGCAAGTACGCACTGGCAACCCCCCAACCCCTAGTCAGGACAACCTGCAAAGAGTAATGCCCTTTGCTTCGGTTCCGCCTTCCAAAGCTCCCATAGCTTCCTCTCCTGGCCAACTTGAGTCAGAACCATACAGCAAAGTGATTCTGGGAAACAGAAGTCCATGAGGACACTCTGTAAACTCCAAAGAGCAACTTTTTACTTGTCACATGGCAAGATATTTAAGAGCAAAAGCTTTTCAGCTTTCCCAGAAAGAAGCTAATGTGGAGTTGATAAACGTGAAGATTCAGTTGCCTGCTGCCCCAAGCTTAGAGGGACACCAGGAAAGCTTGGATAAGCACCAGCCAGTTGGCCTGGGTGAAGAGTTTAGTCAGTAGGGGAAGGCTGAGCTTATCACCTGTGACTATGGGAGATGCCAGAGACCCTAAAGGCAGGGCTGTGTGATTGGGAGTCAGGGAGAGGAAGAGAGCAAGCCAAAGCCAGTGGCATCACTGGGGGGTGGAAGTGTGACTGCGCCCCCTGACACTGTCAGGGTGGACACAAAAATGACCCCAGGGCCTATGGCGGTGATGGCGGCAGTGGGGCAAGCCGGTGCTGTTGGGGGAGAGGCCACCAAAGCACTAGTATCACTAGCGTTGGTGTTACCCACCACCCAGTGAGGTAACTCATCACCCTCTCCTACACCCACCAGTCAGGGTACAGGCACCCACTATTGGGCAGAGAAGAGGGTCTCCAACTTGGCCAATGGGGGAGGGGAGGAGCTGAGGGGAGACATGGGGGGCAGATCTGTGAGGGGGAGGGCAGGGTGGTGCTGGCCCTGCAATGGGGTAGGGCGGGACCAGGCCACTCTGCTCACAGGAGGGCTTCACTGGCTGACCCCACTCACGATGGGCAGTGGGAGGGGGTGACACCAACCCTAGTGACACCACTGGCAAAAGCCCCTCCATCTGTTTTCCTACATCTCTCTCTCTTCAATACTCTCCCTCCATCGCTCCTTCTGGTCACTCCAGCCCTCTATTAACATTCAGTAAGCTCTTTGTAGCATTAGGATCTCCAGAATTTGCTTCCTGACATACAAAAAAGAAAAAAAAAAAAAAAAGATCAGCTACTACTTTTTCAAGCCTGCACCACTCAACTCAGTCTCTCACTTTTTCTCTGTTTTTCTTCTGTCTCTGTCTCTCACTTTCTCTCTCAAGACTGAGTACTCATACTTCCGGCCTTAGCTTAAAGTCACATCCCCAGAGAGACTTTCTCTAAAACTATCTTACTGAACAAAGGGTGAAGTGAGGGTGAGGCTCGCTCAGGGGTAATCTCTAAATTGCACCCCCCAATTTGAGCACTCAGGGGTAATCTTTAAGTTGTGTTCCCTCTCCTCCAGCTTCAAGATGAATAGATGTTGAGAGTGAGGCGTCAGCAAAACCACTTTCCCCCGTCTTGTCCAGCTGCCTGAGTCAGGTGCCTTTCATATTGTAGTGCCTGGGAATGTCAGGCACCTGGGACAAGCACCCTCCTCTGCCCTCCCTTGCAATGACTCCGTATTGGAATATACGCTCCTCCTTCTCTCTCATTATTCCTTATCACTGCATTTTTTCACGTCCTTCGTGGCACTACTGCAACTTAAAATGGTATACTTATTTATTTTTGTGGCTTATTTACGCCACATTCTGAATCGTGAACTCCATAAGGACTGGGACCAGGGCTCTTTCTTCATAAAAGTATACACAGCAAGTAGTATAGTCCTGGCACATAGACACCAAACTCAGTTGCTATCAAGTCGATTCCTACTCATGGCGACCCCGTGTGTGTCAGAGTAGAGCTTGTGCTCCATAGGGTTTTTCAGGGGCTGATTTTTTCACAAATAGGTCACCCGACCTTTCTTCTGAAGCACATTTTGGTTAGCATCCAAGTATGTTAACCATTTGTACTACCAGGGACTCCTACCTGCCTTTACCAAACTGGGAAATCTTGATGTAGTGCTTCTCTTGAAAATGATTTGAACATTGAATGCCCAGAAGTAGATTATAATAATTGGCAATTTATTAGCAATTTACCAATAGAGTCATTACCAAAATGCAAATTACATTTAATTAGAGAAGTATTGTTTTGTATATGGCTTGCAGCCAATTCGCTAATGTTATTAATCCATAAAAGAAAATGCTTGAAAGGTGTTATGCCTGTTATGAATAAGTTAGCCACAATATTTCAGATACATGGAAAGCATTAAAAATGAAGAGTATCTTAAAAAAAATTATATCTCTTTCTATATCTCTATGTCTCTATATACATATATGTCTTTTATATTGTACTATATATACACACATATATATGTAATTGGAGCCCCGGTGGTGCAGTGGTTAAGAGTTTGGCTGCTAACCAAAAGGTGAGTAGTTCTAATTCACCAGCTGCTCCTTGGAAACCCTGTGGGGCAGATCTACTCTGTCCTACTGTCCTATGATTTATAATCAACAGCAACAGGTTTGGTTTTTGGTTTATATATATATATACATATACATAAACTAAAGAATCTTATTTTGCATTTTGGGAGACTAAAAATTTGCAAATTTTGAACGCAATAATAAAACTATGAAAATTAGGTTACTATTACACTCAAAGAAGTAATCTGTTACCAGGCAACTTCAATATCAGACATATGATTCATTTTGTGCATTTATTTCAAAATGGTCTGTAACAGGTTGAGATTATAATTTGTTGAAAATATTCTTTTTGGTTTTTCCTCAGATGAGGAAGTGAGAGCAAACTCTGTGTTTGCTAAACGGACCTTTATAGTGAAAGAGAAGCTGTCCAAAATGCTCTTCTAGTTCAGCCCAAAGGACAATCACCATCAGATCAAAGTGGTAGGCTTTTTATGCCTGCTCCTAATTGGCGGTGGATATTACCCATTTGGCAAGTCCAGGAAAGGTCTTTTTGTGGAGAAGGAGGTTATAATCTCTGAGTACCAAAGCAAAGAACTTCATCACATTATCCTTGTCCCATACAGCACAGAGAATCCATTCTATTAAAGAGAATCCTGGAAACTGGCTGAATTTCAAGCTGTATTTTAATTCAACTTTTTGGCAGGCAACTTTAAAAGGAAGTGAAGGGTCATAGCTCGATAATTGGGTATAAATATAGTCAGTGCAGTGGGCCTTAGCCTCAGCCATGCAGAACCAATTTTTAGCTTGATGATATCACGGTTACATATTTTTAATTGAAGCACTCATAAGGCGTTCCAATATAATCCGAGTATTTTTTTATAGTTTTATTTTTTTCCCTCACAAACTCTAGGTACCAGTTAACGACGTTTAATGAAATGTTGCATCATTGACTTTATCTTTCTTACCTACCTGTTCCCTGGAGCATAACATTTAGGATAAAATGTTCTGTCTCTTGATTAAAAAATGTCTGTACTCTCTAAGCTACTAATCAGTAATGGAAGTTTATTTCATTGGCATAAGCCTCAAGTGTAACATAACTTATCACTGAAATCTTACTTCATTGTTAAAACCCGAACATATACAAACCTTTTAATCCATGATATTTCTAATTCTTAGTTTGCATCTAAATCGTATAATTTTGTATTATGTAAATTATTGGAGTCCTGGTGGCATAGTGGTAAAGAGCTATGGCTGCTAACCAGAAAGTCAATGGTTTGACTCTACCCTCCTTGGAAACCCTATGGGGCAGTTCTACTCTGATCTACAGGGTCTCTGTGAGTTGGAACTGACTCGACAGCAAAGTTTTTTTTTTTTTTTTTATGTAGATTATTGTACAAAACAGAATTATTTTTATCTGTGTTACACTTTGTGTGCAACGTTTTACTTATTTTAAACAATGCAAAATTCTTAAATATGATTTTCTTTGTATCTGTTCTACTTTCATTTATTTGTAGCCTTTATAATGTATAAGAAGGATTTTAAATTGATTAAAATGATAATCCAGTATAGTTTTTTTTTTAATGTTAACATGTGGACATAAAAGGCACTCATTGGAAACTTTTAGCATAAATACAGGAACCATGGATAGTCATTCTACCATACAGTCATCTGGTATAATTATACTACTTAAAGTGTTTAATTGCCAGATGCTAAAGCTAGACTTAGTCATATAGATTTAGCTATTGGAAGATTTATGAAACCTAAGATCACTTTGAACTTTCCATTTTTAGGGTAAAAGAGAACTTTTAGAGAGAAAAATTCAAGCAAAGAGATGATACAGTAATTTATGATAGGAGTTTTCATTTTTTGTTTACTATATTTTTTTATATCATTGAAATTCTTTTTGGACACTGGATTGTTCTAGAAGGCAGAATCTATGCTAGTGCAAGCAGACTTCTTGCCTCTGGCTTTCTGCCTTTTGGCAATGGAGTGACGTGAAGAAGGTGAGGATTTAAACCTCTGCACCCTGATTTTCCAAATAGAAAAATAACAAATCTGTCAGCCTGTGAGAACACGTGTCAGAGCTGCTGCCAAAAACCCATCTTTGACTCATTTGTTCCCATTGAATCTAAATTTATTTTAGATTGTACCCTGACGGGAAGTTTGAAACTCAACGCTGCATTTTTGTCATTTGCCTTGCTCTCTGTTGAGGGTTTCGCTAATGAAACTGAGATTTGCTAGTAAATAAATAAATAAATAAATCCTTCTCTGCAATTTTACTTTCTTATTCTAAAAAGACTGAACAGAGACAACAACACAAGGAAACTTTTTTTTTTCCATCCTATTATTCGTCCTACTTCTTTAACTCAGTTTGGATAAAGAAAATGAAAATAAAAACTGTCATGGACTGAATCAAAGTCACACCTACTACTGAAGGATATAGAAATCAAAAATAGAATTGGGTCTCCTGAAGTTGGCTCACCCTATTAGCCCATCATATCCTGTCACACTTAAAAAGGTAGGCATGCATTTTTTGGGGGGGTGAACCATATATAAAAGTAGGAAACTTTGGTTTTCATTTTGCATCAGAATTGTGGGATTCCTGCATGGCTTCAATAGTCAAAGCTCATTACACTGCAGAATGCATAATTCCATCTAGCATAAGAAAAATGTGAGGGAGAATGTACTACCTCATGTAACTCAGAAGCCCAAAGAGTGACTGTGATTTTGGGCAAGGCTGCGTTCAGACGTTGTGTGATGTCATCAGGTCTCCAGTTTTTTCTCTTTCCTTCCCTAGACATTGTGTTCCCATATGGAAACAATTGCAAGCAAGTCCTCCTTACCTGACAGCAAAGATGCCTCCACCTTCTAGCCTAAAGTAACCTTAGTAATGGTTTCCAATCTGTAAGAGTTCCCTATGTGCTCCGCGTTCTTCTATGTGCTTTACAGGCTTATCTCATTTGATCCTCACAACCATTCTATGAGGTTATGTCATCTGCCCAAAGTTATGAAATCGTAAAGCATAGATTGGGATTTGATTAGTGAGTTTGGCTCTAGTGCTCACCCATATAACCCCAACTCTGAGTTGCTAATCTAGTGTTTGAAAGCTCACGGGGAGAAAGATCTGTTCTCTCTACTACCATCCATATAAATCCTAGAAATGGGCTCTGAATGCTCTTTTGGAGTCCCTGTCTACCCTGCAGCAATTTCTGTGTCCAGGTGGAGCCAAGATGTCACACACTTTCCGCATGTCAGATTACACACGGCCACATGACATTCAGCCACATAGTTGAGTAGGGACAATATCAGAAGGGAAGATGTGCGTGGCAGAACAAAGAGTAACAAATGACAACTACAGCGAGCCAAGCTGGCTAATTTGCTAGAAAATTCCTTGACTATTCCAACATTCAATATTGAAGGAAGCTCTTCTGTATAAGCACACCTTTTCATGGTTTTCCAGCCTTCTAGTGACATGCAGTAACCATACTTCAATGGCCCTGTCACCTGCTGAGTGAGAGCAAGTTGAGCAGCTGAAGAAGAGAATGAAAGAGAAGACAGAAAAATTAGGAGGCAGAAGGGAGAGTCAGGCAAGATGGAGACAGGCCTGCTGTGACAACCTGATCAAATACTACAGTCACCAAAGATCCTAGATCACCCTGGGGTTATTTTGGGGCTCTTCTATAACCAAGATTGGGCTGATTAAAACTCAATACAAGAGGTCAGAATAGTGGTTGGTGACCATTGGTGAGAGTATTGACTTGGAGGAGGCACAGGGGAGACTTATGAGGTGCTAAAAATATTGTATCTTGATTAAGGTAGTGGTCATCCCAGGTAAATATATACAGAAACTGATCAGTTGTACAGTGAAGCTTTGTACACCTTATTGCACGTTTGTGTCACAGGGTTTGCTTTTTTTTTTCCCCAGGGTTTGCTTTTGCTACATTTTTTTTTTTTTTATTGTGCTTTAAGTGAAAGTTTACAATTCAAGTCAGTTTCTCATACAAAAACTTATACACACATTGTTAAGTGACCTTAGTTACTCTCCCTAAAAAGGGACAGCACACTCCTTCTCTCCATCCTGTATTTCCCATGTCCATTCAACCAGCTCCTGTCCCCCTCTGCCTTCTCATCTAGCCTGCAGACAGGAGCTGCCCACCTAGTTTCTTGTGTCTAATTGAGCTAAGAAGCACAGTTTTCACCAATATCATTTTATGTCTCATAAAGCCCAGTCTAATCTTTGTCTGAAGAGTTGGCTTCAAGAATGGTTTTAGTTTTGAGTTAACAGAGAGTCCGGAGCCATGACCTCTGGGGTTCCTCTAGTCCCAGTCAGATCATTAAATCTGGTCTTTTTACTAGAATTTGAGGTCTGCATCTCACTTTCCTCCTCCTCCATCAGGAATTCCCTTTTGTGTTCCCTGCCGGGACAGTCACTGGTGGTAGCTGGGCACCATCTAGTTCTTCTAGTCTGAGGCCGATGGAATCTCTTGCTTATGTGGCCTTTTCTGTCTTTTGGGCTCACATTTTCCTTGCGTCTTGGTGTTTTTCATTCTCCTTTCTCCCAGGTGGGTTGAGACCATTTGATGCATCTTAGATGGCCGCTTGCTAGCTTTTAAGACCCCAACGCCACTCATCAAAGTGGGATGCAGAATGTTTTCGTGATACACTTTGTTATGTCTATTGACCTAGATGTCCCCTGGAACCATGGTCCCCAGATCCCTGTGCCTGCTACTCTGTCCCTCTAGGATATATTCCAAGGGACGGGATTGCTAGATAGTATGGTAGTTCTATTTCTAGCTTTTTAAGGAAGCGCCAAATTGATTTCCAAAGTGGCTGTAAACATTTTTTATTCCCACCATCAGTGTATGAATGTTCCAGTCTCTCCACAACCTCTCTAACATTTATTATTTTGTGTTTTTTGAATTAATACCAACACTGTTGGGGTGAGATGGTGTCTCATTGTAGTTTTGATCTGCATTTATCTAATGATGTGAATATTTTCTCATCTGTCTGTTACCTGCCTGAATGTCTTCTTTGGTGAAGTGCCTGTTCATATCCTTTGCCCATTTTTTAATTAGGTTATTTATCTTTTTGCTTTTGAGGTTTTGCAGTGTTTTATAGATTTTAAAGGTTATACACTGACTAGATTTATCATAGTGACATTTTTTTTTTCCCAGTCTGTTGGTTGTCTTTTTACTCTTTTGGTGCAGACTTTGGATGAGCACAGGCATTGATTTTTAGGAGCTCCCAGTTACCTAATTTGTCTTCTGCTGTTTGTGCATTGTTAATATTGTTTCGTATACTGTTTATTCCATGTATTAGGGCTCCTAGCATTGTCCTTATTCTTTCTTCCATGCTTTTTATCATTTTAGATTTTATATTCAGGTCTTTAATCCATTTTGAGTTAGTTTTTGTGCATTGTGTGAGGTATGGGTCTTGTTTCATTTTTTCTCAGATGGATATCCAGTTTTGCCAGCACTATTTGTTAAAGAGACTGTCTTTTCCCCAATTATCAGACTCTTGGCCTTTATCAAATATCAGCTGCTCATACGTGGATGAATTTATGTCTGGATTTTCAATTCTGTTCCATTGATCTATGTATCTGTTGTCCAAGTATCCGGCTGTTTTGATTACTGTGGCGGTATAATAGGTTCTAAAATCAGGTAGTGTGAGGCCTCACACTTTGTTCTCCTTTTTCAGTAACGCTTCACTTATCCAGGGCCACTTCCTTTTCCGTATGAAGTTGATGATTTGTTTCTCCATCTGGTTAAAAAATGCCATTGGAATTTGGATCGAGATTGCATTGTATCTATAGATCACTTTGGGTAGAAGAGACATTTTTACAATGTTGAGTCTTCCTAACCATGAGCAAGGTATGTTTTTCCACTTTTGTAGGTCTCTTTTGGTTTCTTGCAGTAACTTCTCATAGTTTTCTTTGTATAGGTCTTTTACATCTCTAGTTAGATTTATTTCTAAATATTTTATCTTCTTGGGGCTACTGTAAATGCTATTGATTTGGTGATTTCTACTTCAACGTTCTCTTTGTTGGTATAGAGGAATAATCTGATTTTTGTGTTTATCTTGTATCTGATACTTTGTTGAACTCTTTTATTAGTTTCAGTAGTTTTCTTGTGGGTTTTTTAGGGTTTTCTGTGTATAAGATCATGTCATCTGCAAATAGAGATGCTTTTACTTCTTCCTTACCAATTTGGATGCCCTTTATTTCTTTTTCTAGCCTAATTGCCCTAGCTAGGACCTCCAGCACAATGTTGAATAAGAGCGGTGATAAAGGGCATCCTTGTCTGGTTTCTGTTCTCAAGGGGAATGCATTCAGACTCTTTCCATTTAGGATGATATTGGCTGTTGGCTTTGTATAAATGCCCTTTATTATGTTGAGGAATTTCCCTTCTATTCCTATTTTTCTGAGAGTTTTTATCATGAATGTGTGTCGAACTTTGTCAAATGCCTTTTCTGCATCAATTGATAAGATGGTATGGTTCTTGTTTTTGTTTTATTTATATGATGGTATACATTGATTGTTTTTTTGATGTTGAATCATGCCTCCATACCTGGTATGAATCCCACTTGGTCATGGTGATTTTTTTTTTTTTGATATCTTATTGAATTCTTTTGGCTAGAATTTTGTTGAGGATTTTTGTATCTAAGTTCGTGAGGGATATTGGTCTGTAATTTTCGTTTCTTTTTTTGTGGTGTTTTACCTGGTTTTGGTGTCGGGGTTATGCTGGCTTCATGGAATAAGTTTAGGAGTATTCCATCCTCTTGTATGCTCTGAAATACCTTTAGTAGTAGTGGTGTTAACTCTTCTCTGAAAGTTTGGTAGAATTTTCCAGTGAAGTTGCCTGGGCCAGGGCTTTTTTTTGTTGGGAGATTTTTAATTACCTTTTCAATCTCTTCTTTTTTTATAGTTTATTTAGTTGTTTCATCTCTGTTTGTGTTAGTTTAGGTAGGTAGTCATTTCTAGAAATTTATCCATTTCCACTAAGTTTTCAAATTTGTTAGAGTACAGTTTTTCATAGTATTCTGTTAAGATTCTTTTAATTTAACTGGGTCTGTTGTGATATCGACCATCTGATTTCTTAGTTGGGTTATTTGCTTCCTCTCCTGTTTTTCTTTTATCAGTTTAGCCAATGGTTTATTGATTTTGTCGATCTTTTCAAAGAACCAGCTTTTGGTCTTGTTAACTGTTTCGATTTTTTTTTCTGTTCAATATTAAATTTAATTCTGCTCTAATTTTTATTATTTGCTTTCTTCTGGTGCCTGAGGGCTTGTTTTGCTGCTCTCTTTCTATTTGTTCAAGTTATAGTGTTAATTCTTTGATTTTGGCCCTTTCTTGTTTTGGGATGTGTGCATTTATCGGTATAAATTGACCTCTGAGCACTACTTTTGCTGTGTCCCAAAGGTTCTGGTAGAAAGTGTTTTCGTTCTCATTTGATTATATGAATTTCTTTATTCTGTCCTTAATTTCTTCTATAACCCGGTCATTTTTAAGCAAGATATTGTTCATCTTCCATGTGCTTGAGGTTTTTTTTTTTTTTTTCCTTACTTTTTCTGTTACTGATTTCTACTTTTATGGCTTTACGGTCAGAAAAGATACTTTGTATATTTTGATGTTTTGGGTTCTGTTAAGGCTTTCTTTATGACCGAATATGTGGTCTATTCTGGAGAATATTCCATGTGCTTTGGAAAGGAAACTATATTTGGCTGCTGTTGAGTGGAGTGTTCTCTATATGCCTATGAGGTCAAGTTGGCTGATTGTGGCATTTAGATCTTCTGTGTCTTTATGAGCTTCTTTCTGTATGTTCTGTCCTTCACTGAGAGTGGTGTGTTGGAGTCTTCTATTGTTGTGGAGCTGTCTCTCTATCTTTTCAATGGTGTTAGAGTTTGTTTTATATATTTTGGAGCCCCGTCTTTGGGTGTAAATATTTATTATGGTTATATCCTCCTGTTCTTTTGATCCTTTAATCATCATATAGTGCCCTTCCTTATCCTTTGAGGCAGATTTTACTTTAAAATCTATTTTGTCAGAAATTAGTATTGCCACTCGTACTCTTTTTTGGTTATTGTTTGCTTGTTATATTTTTTGCCATCCTTTGAGTTTTAGTTTTTTTGTGTCTTTAAGTCCAAGGTGTGTCTCTTGCAGGCAGCATGTAGACAGATCGTGTTTTTTAATCCATTCTGCCACTCTCTGTCTCTTTACTGGTGCATTTAGTCCATTTACATTCAATGTAATTATGTATAGGTATGAGTTTAGTGCTGTCATTTTGATGTCGTTGTGTGTGTGTGTGTTGTTGACAGTTTCTTTTCTCCACTTAATTTTACATGTTTAGTTTTTCTTTATATATTGTCTTTTCCCCTTTTGCATTGTTGTTTCTTTTGTATTTGCTAAGTCTTTTTTTTTTTTCCTTGTTTATTTTGATGTTTGGTATTGTTAGTTTCCTTAGTGGTTACTTTAATATTTACCCCGTTTTTATAAGTTTAAATCAAACTTTTATTTATATCACCTTGACTTCCTTTCCATATGAAAGATCTGTGACTACACTTTTTAGCCTCTCTTTATTGATTTGATTTTGTCATCTTTTACATAATGACGTCTCTGTTTCCCTGTTTTGAGAATTTTAGCTTTGATTTATTTCTGAGATTTCCCTATCTGGGTTGATATCTGGTTGCTGTGTCCTGTATTCTAGTCTTGGGTTCTTACCTGATGTTATTGACTTTCTAACCAGAAGACTCCCCTCAGTATTTCTTGTAATTTTGGTTTGGTTTTTGTAAATTCCTTAAACATCTGTTTATCTGGACGTGTTCTAATTTCACCTTCAGATTTGACAGAGAGTTTTGCAGGATATGTAACTCTCAGCTGGCAATTTTTTTTTTTTCTTTCAGGGCTTTATATATGTCATCCCATTGCCTTCTGGTTTGCATGGTTTCTGCTGAGTAGTCCAAGCTTATTCTTATTGACTCTGCTTTGTAGGTGACTTTTCGTTTATCCCTATCTGCTCTTGAAATTCTCTTTATCTTTGGTCTTGGCAAGTTTGATTGTAATATGTCTTAGTGACTTTCTTTCGGGTTCAATGAACATCTTGGATAGATATCTTATCTTTCATGATATCAGGGAAGTTTTCTGCCAATAAATCTTCAACAATTCTCTATTTTTGGTTATCCCTTCTCCCCTCCCCTCTATTCTGATACTCCAAACACTGGTAAGTTATTTCTCTTGATACAGTCCCACATAGTTCTTAGGGTTTCTTCATTTTTTTAAATTTTTTATCTGATTTTTCCTCAAATATGTTGGTGTCGAGTGGTTTATCTTTAATCTCACTAATTCTGACTTTCATTTCCTTAATTCTGCTCCTCTGACTTTCTATTCAGTTGTCTAATTCTGGAATTTTGTTAATCTTCTGAAGTTCTGTTTGCTCTCTCTCTATGGATTCTTTCAGCCTGTTAAATTTATCCTTATGCTCTTCTCTAATCTTCTTAAGTTTCTCTAATGCTATATCTGTGCATTCCTTGGCTTGTTCTGTGTTTTGCCTGATCTCCTTCCTGATCTCTTGAAGAGTCCTATATATTAATCTTTTGTATTCTACCTCTGGTAGTTCCAGGAAATTCTCTTCATCCAGAAGATTTCTTGATTCTTTGTTTTAGAAGCTTGCTTAAGCCATCATGATCTGCCTCTTTATGTGATTTGATATTGACTGTTGTCTCAGAGCCATCAAGAAGTTATCGTATTTATTTATTTACTGTGTCCTAGCTTCTTGTTTTGTTTTGATATTCCCAAGTAGGCTGCTTGAGTGAGCTAGTTTGATTATTGGTGTCTTTGAAGCTCTAATGTCCTGTCACTTGGTGGTTAGAGCTGTTACTAGGTATATGAGTCCATTTACTTTTATTCTATGGCTTCAGCTTAGGTGTCCAGGTATCAGTCACAAAGTGTTTGGCACAGGCTCTGACCTACAGTCTTAGACAAGCAGGGGTGATTCATGTAGGTTCAGGTATCTGGCTGCAGTAGGGGTCACATGCTGAGAAAGGCATGGGACTGACAACTACCCCTGAGTGTCTGTGAGGAAAGCATGTCCCTGTTCCCTAGAGCACCTAGGTGGGTGGATTTTGCAGCCTGACTATGCACATCCAGTGATGTTGGCTGTAAGGACTGGGAGGCACCATTTATCCTTGAACCCCTGTAGAGGGTGGCTAGGTGGTGTGGGCGAAGCCACCAGTCCTCAGGACCCTGATGTGGGTAGGTGAAGACCCTGCTTAATAGGCAGAACAGTGTCAAATTTCACAAACCTGCCTCTCTTCCTTGTAGCTGAAACAGTTGAAGATAGACTTCAGGTATATACCCTGTTGTACTGTGCTAATGAGGGCCTATGCTGTTGAAATGGGCCACACAGGTCTATGCAGGGGTAAAAGGCATTCAAAGTCCATGGTCTCCTTATACCCGTGCCTAGGCAAAGGAGCTGTTTCTGTCCTGAGTTCCCAGCTTAGAAGAGCTGGCAGATTATTTTTTCCTTCTTTGTAAGTTGTTCCTTCTCTAAGTCTGGAAGGATGGCTCAGGGCACGTGACACGTCCTACTTCCAGCCCAGGGAAAGCAACTGTCACTGAAGCTGGCTGGGTACCTGGTGCAGAGTGGGAAGGGGTCAGGTAATTGGGAAAGAGTTTTTTCCAAAGGATGTCTTTTGATCTATGAGGTAGATTAGACACAAGTACTTATACTGAGAGCACAGCTTTTTGCTGATTCTGGAGGCGTGCGTGAACTCTTCATTTCTCAGTCTCTCCCAATGTAGAAAACACATCCAGAACACCACTGCTCATTTCACTCCACTCACACCAGCAGAACTGGCCTACAGGGTACCGGTTCCTGCCAAGTCAGATCTGACAACTCCTCACTGCTTCTGAACTGTTTCTCCTCTCCCTGGGGGTCATTCCAATTCCCCAAATTTGCCTTTGATGTTCAGGGCTCCTAGATTGTCACATGTAATCGATTAACAAGTTTTCGGGGGGGTTTGTTTTAAGAGGGACCACTGGAAGCATCTGACTATTCTACCATCTTGGCCCCACCTCCCTTAATTTTTTTTTTAATTGACAAATATGAAAAACCCTACCTGTGTAGAAACAAGCAGGACTGTCTAGTAAATTACCAAGGAGACTCTCTGGGTTGCCTAGTAAGAAGCTACCTGAAATCCATGGCTTCCTTCCTGTAGTAGGAAGGTTTGTAGCCAAACCCAACTTGCCCAAATTTCCAGATTCTAGCAGCTGGCACTCTCAGACATCAGCTCTGAAAAATTGGTATCTGAGCGTAGACTTCTTTTCACCCAACTGAAGACTGTTTTAACCTTGCTCACAAAACTTCTCTCATCTCATTCCACAAAAAAGGATGTAACCTATCTCCAAGAACAGCCTATAGTGCAAACAGTAAGCCCAGACCCAAGCATGCCTGTCCAGAAGATGCTAAGTGGTTGTAGACCCTGGGTACTTGTTCATCCTTCTACCTATAAATTCCAGCCTGCTTCAAGTGATACTAGCTAGTGTTAGCTTGACAATGCAAGGCTGTTCTTACTAGGCAACAACTGGGTCTTTTGAATGATATTATTGGACATTTTAAAGACTCTCAAATTGCGTTTGGGTTTGGTTTGCTGGAACCAATTTGCAGGGAACCTGAAAATACTTTTTTTTTTTTTCTACCACTCATGGCTCATTCTCAATTCAATTAGTAGAAATTTAAGTGGAAGGTGGTCCAAACTAGCCATAAAATCCGTGCATCCTGAAAAATTACAATGAAGAATTTAAACTTCTATCTGGTAATGAGGAATAAGTAGAATATTATCATTATGTAATATTTTGAAATTTCAAAAATGAATTCCTCTTTCTCCTACTTGCAGCTGTTTGCTTGATCATACCACCAGGCCTTTGCACATGCTTTGTCCCCTTCTGGAATATCTCATTCCCTATAGCTAATTACCCAGTTTGTCTCTGACATCACCTCTTCCAGAAGCCCTATCTAGTCCTCAAGTCTAAACATATGCCCTTCCTTGTCATCGGTCCTTTCATACTTCTTTACAACTATCTATGTACTTGTGTGTTCTGTACTAAATTGTACTAAACTGAAAGAATGGGTGTCTTAGGCTGGGTTCTTATAGAAGCAAAACCAATAAAGTGTGGGGATTTATATCCAGGAAATGGCTCACACAGTTGTAGAACCAGGAACATCCCAAGTCCATGGGCCAGGCTTCTCCTGAAGCACATAGCCAAGACCGGCAGGTCGGGGTACAGGGCTCTTGTTCACAGGCTGTGAAGATCGATAAATCTCAAAGGTCAGCAGGCAAGACTGCAGGTAAGCTGCCAGCTCAAGTTCCAAGGACCAGAGATCAGGTGAACAGGAGCCAGCTGCAGGATCCAGAACTAGCAAAAGCCCACAAGCACTGTCAGAATATCCACTTATATTCAGTGCAGGCCACATACCCAAGGAAATTCTCTTTCCACTGATTAGCTACTTACAGCAGATTCCATCATGGAGGTGATCACATGATACCAAATCTCATCACGGAAGTGATCACAGCATCATAAAACAACACCCAGTACCATCTTACAATCATGGCCCAGTCAAGTTGACCTTAACCATTAAAATGAGCTTTACCCTTTGTATTTTTGTACCGCCTATATATTACCAAGGGGCTTTACTACCAATGCCCTGTCCTGGTCTTTTTCATCTTGGCCTACACTCTCAAAAGGAGAAAGCTTTTTCCAGATGTTCTAAGAGTGCTTGGGATGACACAGAAATAAAAACCTTCTGGGCAGCCCCTGCAGAAAGACACTCTGGAGAGACTATTCTATTGTTCAACTCCTGCAAATCAACTACATCGGGCACACAAACACCACTCAGAGCTCCCTGCCCCGACAATGGCAGCTCAAGCAGGAAGGCAACTGAGCCAATACTGCCTGAAGTTCCCAGTCAGGAGATCTCCTTGTTCTTCTACCATTTCCATAAATGCTTAGTATGTTTCACCAAGGTTAAGCTGGGCATAGGTATCACTTGCTCCAGTTAAAGAAACTAAGCAATAAAAATGCTGACATCCAGCGTTTCCATCAAGCACAAGACCACCTTACCTATAAATTAAAAAAGATATATATATATTGGTATTGATTTTGACAGGTAAGGAGTGGCTGTTTATAAGAATCACATGTGTTTCTCAGAATTTATTTACAAAATCTTTTTTCTCCTACAGTGCATAAAAGTGTTCATAAGAATTGTATATTTAGGTGAGTCTGTCCCTTTGAGAGAAATAAAAGTCGGCCTTCCAAAACCTGTTAGCCAATTATGGATATATCAAGACTTTGATTATTAAGCTCTTGTGAAGTCTGTTAATTGGGTTTAAAGATTTTTTTTTTTTTTGTAGATTAGCAGAAGGACAGACTCTGAAATGAAGTAGCCTAAAAAAAATTCTACATCCAATTTTATCACTTTTGTTTTGTTTTGCTGCAAATATCCCTCTTTCCTAAACTGTTTCCCTATAGTAACAAAACTATAAATTTATTTAGTGGGGAATAGGAAGGTGGAGGGTTGGGGATAAAAAATCAAATGGATCTTTTCAAGTGATGAAGCTATCGGTTCAGTGCCATGCTGACTCTCATCTCCAGTGTAAATGATCGTTGAATTGTGTCTTACATTTAAACCTGGTTAGCTGTGACTAGGGAGCCCTGGTGGCACAGTGGTTAAGACCTTGGCTGCTAACCAAAAGGTCGACAGTTTGAATTCACCAGCTGATCCTTAGAAACCCTATGGGGCAGTTCTACTGTGTCCTATAGGGTTGTCATGAGTCGGAATTGACCTGATGGCCATTAGTTTAGCTGTGAATAGAGGTGGTTATGAAAATAGGCACTGAGAACCTAATTGATTTTCCTGGGGTGGAAGACTCTAATTCTAGGTTTCTCTTATCTTGGCTCATTATTGCATAATGAGGGAAGAATAATTTATATCAATGAGCAAGGAAATTTATCTTTCCTGGCACTCAGAGCAAAGTAGCATTATTTATAACTTAGAGGCACGCAGGTGTGTTCCCCTAGGCATCTGTCTTCTGATCAATATTTTAGGAGATTTTCTGGTTTGTTTTTTTTTTTTTGCGGGGGAACTAGACACAGCTGGGGTTGTGCAGTATGTGATACTTCTATAAAACTCATTCATCCATGGAGAATTCATTTATTCACTCATTCATTCATTCACTGGGTACCTGACATAGAAGAAAAAAAATTTTTAATCAGATGCTACCTTTGGGAAGTGTCAACTGTAGGGCTACATCTATACATAGCTCTTCCCTCACTGACATGATTTCTATAAATACATGCAGACAGGTACCTGTGAGAATAGTAAAAATTCAAATATCATCATGGGCTACATGATCAGTGCATCTTTCTTCCCAACTGGAAGCTTTATTTTCTTTACATTGTTGCAAAATTATAACTATTTTCGTACAAACTACCTTCTCTTCTCCCATTCTCATTTCCATTGCTATCTGTAAAGGTGATTTTTTGCACTGCTTGCCCTGATTCTACCACATGGAAGAGTGACCAGACCCCGGAACTTATACCACTGGCAATGTGTGAAAGGAAAAAATTCCAGTGAACTTGGAACTTATTTTCATCAAGAATCACAGTAATTTTATATCCATATTCCTCAGCAATATAAAAATGAATATTAAAAAATCCAGTTTACTTTATTGCATCTAGACAGTTTTTCTGGAGTTTTCTTCTCTCAACCCCCATAATTCCAGAATATTTTCAAACAAAATTATCTTTTCCGAGACATTTATATTTTGCACAGAAATGAAGGAAGAAAGTAAAATTACCTGATATCCATTGAAATGGCAAGATTGTCCACATTGTCCTAGGGCCAAAACAGTGGACCACTTCCAAGGTAAGGATTTAGGTGTTCCTTATCACATCCAGAGCAAACACCTTTTTTTTTAACCTTCCTATAGAGCTGTTGGAATCCCTGGTGACGTAGTGGCTAAGTACTACAGCTGCTAACCAAAAGGTTGGCATTTCAAATCCACCAGGTGTTCCTTGAAACTCCATGGGGCAGCTCTACCCTGTCTTATAGAGTCGCTATGAGTTGGAATTGACTCGATGGCAATGGGTTTTTTTTTTTTTAATGGAGTGTTTAAAAACAAGATGGAATAAGATGATGATAAACAATCAAATAAACATGTGGTCACCCATGAGCCTGACACCTCTATCCTCAGTGCCTTAAAGGGAAGAGGTGGAAAACTTGAATACTTGCTCAGACAAAGCAGGAAACACAAGCAGGCTGTGTGTGAGGAATAGGGAGTGGCAGGCACTCTAGAAAATTACAGAGCCCGAGCCCTATGTAAAAGAACCTGGAGCTACTCAGTCTGAATCGTTGAGGACAATTGATTTTTCAAGAGAACACCCTCTTTTTTTTTTAATTTTAATTATTGGCAACAAAAAATTCAACTTTTTATAATGTTGTGTGGACCAACATTTCCTGGACAACATTTCTAAGGAACAGATTTGATCCATGAGTTTACTACCTCTGCTTTATGATACTCTGAACATAAGCTGAGTGAAATGAACAACTGGGAATTATTGAGCTTGGCTCCCTTCTCCATAGATTCATGAATCTAACTCCTGTCATTCCCTTCTTCACCAACGTCCCCTCCATTTCCATCTATCAATACTATACCCAATTGTATTAGTCAGAGTAGGCTCACTGCAGTGACAATCCCAAAATCTTAGCGACTGAACACAACAACAGTTTATTTCTAATTCACACAAAAGTCAATGTGGATGGATATTCCTAGGCAAATGGTTCTCCTACAAACAGTAAACTCAGAGATTTAGATTCCATCTAATACTTGAGTCCACCATCTTGGAGATCTCTACCTCCAGACATGTGGATACAAGAGAGAGAACATGAGAGACCAGGTAGTATGTTTCATGGCCAGCTTGAGAGTGACCTTCATAGCTTCATCCACACTGGCCAGCATTCAGGCACCGGCTCCCACTGAGATGCAAATAGTTCTGGGAAATGCAGTGTTCCTGATTTCCCAGGAGAATAATACCATACCAGTTTTCAAGGACCAGATTAAAAGTTAACTGACACTTCAATACTCACTAATAATACTAAATAGAAACAGTCTCGTACATCCAGCCAATTAATGTATGTTTAGAATACAGCTGCCAGTCATGTAGTAGGCACTGGAGACACAATGATAAGATATTCTCTGTATCTTTCAGGAGCTGGTGCTTCAGTAGGGAGACAGATATCCAAACAACTGCATCATGGTATGATGGGGGCTTTCATGAACTACTAAATACACTGGGGCAGAGTTGAAGAAGTGACCCTTTTACCTATGGAGCTTAACACATTGTTGTTTGTATGTGTGTCTTATCTTGTTACTGTACTGAAGAATCCTTGAGAACACAGATTCATGCTAACATCAAGAGAGTGCCCATAAACATTCGTCAAATTGATGAATGAAAGAGTTCCTGATAAGAAGAATATAAACATTGACTCTTGATTTGAGGAGCAAAAATTAGACTTCATCAACTTTTAATAGTTTGAACTTTTGGTATATAACACAAAATTCTTTTGCATTCTTTCCTCTTTCCCCCAAATTTCTATCATGATCGATTCTATGCTGTCCAAATAGATTATCTTCAAATAATTCACAACATTTAGCTTTAACTTACAGTTTCCTGACTGTGTAACAAGTGTTGATTTCATTTAAGCAACATGTTGTATCAGTTATCTGGGCTAAAGTAGATCAGATTAGGTTTCAAGGCAATTATGTCATACTCTTGGCTAGTATAAAAATAGTCATTATTTATTTATTTTTTTTGTTTAAAGAAAGTCAGCTTCAAATAACTACTGCCTCTTATTGAATTTACTATATAATTTCTTTTTAAATGTAATCATTTAGATATCCTGATAAAGAAGTTAAAATTACCTAGGCCCTCCCTCCCTTTTATTATTGAACGTTTTCGGTAGAGCCAGGATATGTCAGCTTCTAAACTATGAACCAGATGCCGTTCTCACGTGTCGTTCTGAGTCGACAATCTGTTGTTTGCTAAATGAGTCTTGCTCTAGCACCAATACCAGAAGGAAATGAGTTTCCACCATTTATCATTAAGTTTCAAAATGGTCATTCAACTTCTGTTGAAAATTTGGGGGAGAAAAAGTTTAGGAATATGCCATTATATATCACTCACTCATAAGAAATGACTCCCTGTTTGCCAGCCTGGGAATACAATTTTGAAGCATTTCTATCATCAAAAAATTGGCGTGTATGTGTGCTTTTGCAGGTGGATGTAAAGTGAATGTGAACCAAGGAAAAAGGAGCCTTTACCCAGAGACTTCCCTTCATTCTGAGCATGCAAGGGAACAGCTTTTTCTTTTTTTTTCTGGTGTCCAGTTAGACCCTGTCTATTTCGTCTGCACCTTGATGATATATTGCTTCACATTTTTTGAGGAGCTGCTTTGTGCGTGTGGTTCACCTCTCCACCTAGATTTTCAACTTACTTGTGCCATTTGCTCTTTCCTTCCCTGTTGTGGATTGAGTTGTGTCCTCCCAAAATGTGTGTCAACTTGGCCAGGCAATGATTCCCAGCATTGTGTGATTGTCCACCATTTTGTCATCAGAGATGATTTTCCTAAGTATTGTAGGTCCTGCCTCTGTGATGTTAATAAGGCAGGATTAGAGGCAGTTAGGGAAACCCTGGTGGTGTAATGGTTAAGTGCTACGACTGCTAACCAAGAGGTCAGCAGTTCAAATCCACCAGGCTCTCCTTGGACACTCTATGGGGCAGTTCTGCTCTGTCCTATAGGGTCGCTATGAGTTGAAATCAACTCGATGGCAGTGGGCAGTGGGTGAGAGGCAGTTAATGTAGCAGGATTCAATCTACAAGATTGGGTTGTGTCTTGGCTCAATCTCTTTTGAGATATAAAGAAGAGAAGCCAGCAGAGAGACAAGGGGACCTCATACCACCAAGAAACAAGAGCCAGGAGAACAGCACATCCTTTGGATCCAGGGTCCCTGCACTGAGATGCTCCTAGACCAGGGGGAGTTTGATGACAAGGACCTTCCTCCAGAGCTGACAGAGAAGAAAGTCTTCCCCTGGAGCTGACACCCTGAATTTGGACTTCTAGCTTACTAGACTGTGAGAGAATAAACTTCTGTTAGTTGAAGCCATCCAGTCATGGTATTTCTGTTACAGCAGCACTAGGTGACTTGGACACTTCCCCATCATAGCTGGTGTAAAAACAGACTAATGCACACTTTCTATACACCTGCTTTTATGCGTTTACCATTCAATTAGCACCAAACTCTAAACAGCCTTGCTCTCCAATGATCTGAACTCTACTTTCTTCTTTTACTGAATATGTTTAAATATCAACATATGTGGGTCTTGTCTTCGTAATCAAATTCCAAGCTTCATGTAGCAAGAGTCCTATACTGTATTTCTTCTGGACTTAGTACAGTGTGGCAGGCAGACAAGAGGTGCTAAGTAAGTATTTGTTGTTGGAGGTATGCCCACTTATCACTGAATAGTAAATGTATGAAATGTTTCACCAGGGGTTGTTAATATGGCAAATCTGGGGTTAGAAATCAAAGATGCATGAATTGAGATAGGGAAAAAGGGCGTCTTTATTGTTCTTTAAGTTCTAACTGAAATTTAGTGTATCCTTCAATGATTAATGTAGAACTCAAATCAGAACAGTTGCAAAAGTACCTGACTCTTGCCCATCCATAACACAAAAACCAAACCCAGTGCCGTCGAGTCAGTGCCGACTCATAGCGACCCTATAGGACAGAGTAGAACTGCTCCACAGCGTTTCCAAGGAGTGCCTGGTGGATTGGAACTGCTGACCCTTCGGCTAGCAGCTGTAGCACTTAACCACTACACCACTGGGGTTTCCAATCCATAGAAACCTCAAATATGTTCTTATCACATTGTGCTTGTTGCAGATATCCAAAATTTCATTTACATTCATCACTATTTCAAAATTATGCTAATTATTATTGTTATTTTATGTGCTAATAATGACGTATATATACACATTTCACAATTTTTATAGTATCTATCATCTATCCCCATGTATAAATATATTTTCATATAATTAGTTTCCTTTGTTATCCTGTATTTTGTTCACTTGAAGACATTAAAATGAGAAGGACCCACAATTTCTCCAGACTGCAACGGGGCTAGTGGCACAAATGAAGGTAGAGACCCCTTGTTTTAGACCTAATTGACAAATGGGTTAGGGTTAAGAGGCTCCTTTGGAGTCCAATGGACTGGATTTTGAATCCTGATTTTTCGTTTTTCTGTGTAATTATAGACACATTAGAGTACCTCCCTGTGATGTCATGAGATCTCGATCAGTGAGGTCTATGATGCTAATATCTATCAGTTGAAGATATATTTTACACCAAAGACAATAACCTCATAAAGAACTTGAATCAACAACAACAACAAAGTGGAATAATATCACAATATAAATCACTTTGTAAATGGTTTAGGTAATTTCTTGGCTGATCTATTACGGATAAATTAGAATTTGGCCAGGGTGAAAAGAAGCACCTGTGTATGCCCAACACTTGAGGTTATTGGATGATAAAACAACTATCTGCACCTAGAACGTGCTATTTGGGGCCATTCCAATGGACGCTGAAGGACCTCACCATGATAGCCAGCCAGTTTTACATGGCCATCCGGTCTACTTAGGAAATCAGGGATATGTTCCTCCAGTGCCTTTGATTGAACTCTGATGACTTTTTTTCTGAGAAGGAACATTAAGAACTGGGATCTCTGAAGAGAGATATGTTGTAATTATTATTACAAATACTTAGCATTTTTTATCATCATCATTCAATATATTTCTCCTGTAAGAGTTTATCATAATCTCTGTGCCTGCTATTAGTTCATTTGTCTCATAATTATCCATGAGTAAGCACTTTGTTCTGTGTTCTCAGAAACTTATTGTTCCAATGTTTGACTTTATTTTAAAATCACCAGAGAGATTGAAAAAAAAATTGTTTTTTTGTTTTCCCTTTCCTTCCAGTTCTTCTAATTTTCTTAACTATCCTGAACTCTAACCCATCCATCCCCTACTGTAGTAACATAACTGATATTTTCAGAAATTGAATTGTGGGATTTTCACATAGCTCAGCACATCAATATAGAAAAAGAATATTCAATGGTAAGACAGAGACTTTGCTTGGGTATTTGAACATTTTCTTCACTTTCTAATATGAACTATTCCAGTTTTCTCTTCCTCAGGTTGACTTATCCAGCTGACTAGGCTGGCTTATCACTCTTTACTTCTCTAAGTATAGAATTAAATAAGGGCATAATTTGCAAACCAACTCTGTATGAAAGCTAAACTATTTCTCTTGAAAAAAATAGCAGACCAAAATGGAAAACATCTACTTTGTGCTGAAATAATAATACAAAATACCCATAAAGGTATGCATTCCAAGAACAGGCCCCTATATCTCCAAAGACTCACATGGTTAGCATATTAACCTGTTAGGGTAACTGATTTTGATGGGGTTTAGATTTCAGTGTCTGGGAAGGTCACTCTGTTTATTGTGCTGGCAGTTTTGACCAAAGTCAGGCTATTTTGTCAATGCAGGACTGTGCATTTTTTGTAACAGCGCAGATTCTTGTCTCTATACTTTTCAAGGATGTACTTTTCTGATTGTAAGCCCAGGTCATAAGATGATGCCTCAAATGTCCTGGGAAACATTTATTACTCTATGAGACTCAAGTGATGAAAACTCATTGTGGTTGGTGTATAATTCTTTAAATGAGCTGTCATTTAAGGCAATGACTTTGTTTATATGACACACTTCCTAAGGGAATGCAGGCCTTCTGAACTTGAAATGCACGTGGCAAACCTGTTTGGCAATTTGTAATTTTTTTTTCCCCCTAAACCTATAGGAACTTATTCTAGCTCTTCTTGGAGTGACATTCTGCCTTGGATAGTAAATTAGAGCTTAGCTAAAGTTACATAAACCCTAAAGGAAAGTGAATTCACCACTCTTGATTGGTAAATGTGATTACATCAGTGCTATTTACCAAATATTTCTGGCTTCCCACCCATTGCTGTTGTGTGCCGTCAGGTAAATTCCGACTCACAGCAACCCTAAAGGACAGAGTAGAACTTCCCCATAGGGTTTCCTACACTGTAATCTTTACAGAAGCAGATCACCAGGCCTTTTTTCCTGTGGAGTTGCTGGTGAGTTTAAACCATTAACCTTTCAGTTAACAGCTGAGTGCTTAACCACTGCACCACTAGGCTCCTTTTCCCACCTGTTAGTCATGTGATAAGATTATACTTGCCTGATTCCTTTGAGATTCAGCATGATCATGTGACTTGATTTATCTAGTGAAACGTGAGTGGAAGTGGCATGTTTTACTCTTGGGTGGAAGTGTTCAGAGCTAACGCAGGATTCAGCTTGCTAAAATGATCATGAAAAACCTTGCCAGCTAGGAGCCTCCACCAGCCCACACTGAGTAACTATGATGACCAAGGCCTCCTGCTCACCTGTACTGAACGTATTGCATGAGGAAGAAATTCACTTTTGTGGTATTAGCCACTGAGATTTGGGAGTTATTTTTTATCACAGCATATCTTACCCCAGACTGACTGATAGAGTAAAACTGTGGGTGTGTCTATGTGTATGTGAGCGTGTGTGCATGCATGTATGTGCTTTTGAAATATTTTACCTATAACATCAGACTTTGGAAAAAATAGTCACTCTTTTACTGTGTGACATTAGTGGAAGCTTTGCCTTTACGTCTTTTTCAACAGCAAGGGTCACTGTTAGCGAGGGGAGGTGTTGCCTTATATCACTCTACAATGTGCTCCACATGGAAAATACCTGAGGACTTAGCGAGGGATCCATGGCCTCACCTTCCAGCCACAAAAACACATAGCCCTGGCCAACAGGCAGTGTGCGTAACTAAAAGCAGCTTCCTCCCGTCTATCAGCTCTTTCCCTCAATACTTAGAAAGGAATGTGTTCAGCCATCAAATATGCATCAAGTGCTCCTAAGTGCCAGGCATTGTTCTAGGTGCTGGGAAAACAGAGCAGAGAACAAATCAAATGCCTAGGACTGGCCCTATACCAGCAGAATCTAAGTCTCTAGTGGTAGGGCCAGGGGTTGTCATATCTTAAGCCCCTGAGGAAATTCTAATGTGAAGTCAGAGTTGCGAAAAACTAGGTTATCGCTCTAGACTTTACCCTTTCCCTTTCTCTAATTCAAGATCCAAGTTTGGCCAGGAAAATGATTTGTTTCCCACACCTCCCTCCCCATCCCGCTCTTCCTAGCATTTTGGATAACACTTACTCTTACAGAACTAACCATACTGCATTGCAGTTCTTTCAGTGCACATCTGTCTCTGTTTACAGGCACTTACTTCTCAAGGGCAGGAACCAGGTGTTATTTTTATTTCCAATAACCAATACAATGTTTGGAATATTGTTAAGAATATGACTATATATATATAGAGAGAGAGAGAGAGATTCTGAATGAATAAGGAAACTTTTCTGAGAGAAGAAACTAGAATTTGGGCAATCTAGTATGAAAATTTTGTTTGTTTCCGTGGTTTCTCAGGGCTTTGTTTGTTTCACCGGTTTCATTTGGTTAATTCGATAGATTTTATAACCACATCGTAACTGCTACTATTGATTTTATTCTAAAATAAGTTATTACAGTTCCTAAGGACTTCTCAACCCATTTCAACTAGCACATCCTTCCTTTTGGAAACTTCCCCTGCTGCTGTTTGGTCATGTTGGGATATGAGGACTCAGTAGGTGAGGTACAATAAGTAAGTGGAATATGAAAAGTTTCTGGTTTCAAGAAAGAATTTAAATATTTTCACCTTGAGGACAAAATATAAGATCCTCCCATCTGGTAGATTAGTCAAGTGGGTATAGTGAATGAAAGAGCTGGAATTAAGAGGCCCCAAGATCATTACAGGGGTATCTCGCCAGGATAAAATTTTCCAACTCTTCCACCTTCTGGCCTGATCCTATTTAAGAAGAGGAGATAAACTGCTCCCTTTTGAAGGTGCGTTAACCTCAGGTTCCTTTAATGAATTACCTGTCCCACTGCACTAACAGATAGCCTGGGTCCTAAAATGAAAAACTGCCTCTCTGCTCACAGAAAGGCTCAAACCTCTACCACTTTCTTCCTTCTCTTTAGCTTGTGTTGACTTTCATTCTTTATCTTCTAAGCATATATATTTAAAATGTAACTATACTTTAATCCTGGTTTAAAATAAAAATAGAGAATCTATTCCTAGCAAAGTATTTCTTATTTTAAGCAGATTTTCTTAGCTTAATGTCTGCCTCATTTTCTTCTCCTGGCATCTTGTATTGTAGGTTATTCACTATTCACGATTCTCCTAGATAACTAAAGGAAAGAAGGGGTGGTTAATAGGGAGACAAATGCTGTGAGTCTGTGAGACATACCCTTGAGTGGCCCAGCAGATATACTCAATGTCCACCCTATGTTCCTAGACCCCTTCATACCAAAACACAACAAAACAAAACAAAAAATCCATTGCCATCAAGTTGATTCCAACTCATAGTGACCTTATAGGACAGAGTAGAACTGCCCCATAGGGTTTCTAATGAGTGGCTGGTGGATTCCAACTGCCAAATTTGGTTAGCAGCCTAGCTGTTAACCACTATTTTAGGCCCCAGGCTATCTGTTAGTGCAGTGGGACAGGTAATTCATAGAGGCCATTTAATCAGATACTCTTCCCCTCCCTCCTCTGTAGAATTTTCTCTATAGCATCATCCATTTACGCATTCATTTAGCAAATATTTTTAAGTAATGATCAGTCTTTATTTGGGTTTCCTTGAAAGCAAAATCTGAGATAAGAATTTGGGTGAAGAGAGTTTATTTGGGAAGCAATCAGAGAAAACAAAAGGAAGGAAGTAAGCAAAATGACACAGGAAAGGAAGAAAAGCTGTTCACAACTGGGGCTCAGTTAACTGGGGACCCTCTGAGAAGCTGTGTAGAATACACCTCAAAATCGTACTTACAAAGAAGGCAAAGTGGAAACATTTATTTGCCAACCCCCAACCCCTGGTTGTTGAGGGCTGCCTCTAGGGACATTTGCACCACTGCCCTTCGGGATATGCTTGCACACACAGACTAAGTAAGTGTCCAAAACTTCAGAGAAAGCCCTGAGACAGAAGAGCTAAGGGCCCTGCAGGTGTTTCAGGTAGGAAACCACCCAGGTGCCTAAAACTTTACCACAGCTGCAGTTGATGTCAGAGGTGGGCAAAGGGGGAATGGCACAGGGCAACCAATCCTCTGTGCTATACCAGCACTCACCACCCCACCATCCCGAAAAATCATGAAGTAAGCCTTCTCTTTTACATGTAAACTCTAAGGTGACCAGCACATAAAGGATCAGAACAGCTGTATGCAAAGGAACCTCACACAGACAATGAATATAGCAGGGCATGAGCCTTCCCACCTGTCTAAAGAGAAACTCCCTTGCCTGTCAGAAAGGGTTTTTGTCAGCTATGAAAGCAAAGGACAAGGAGTGTAAACAAGGGAAATGCTGGCCAAGCCCATCTGAGCATCATCTGGGGGAGATGAAACCCTGACCCAAGAATTATGCATGAGGCAGAAATATGGAGACGGAATTCACCTGATCCAGAAAGCACTTGGCAACCCATGTAAAAATGGGATTGTGCATTTGTGATGCATAGGGTTTTAACTGGCTGATTTTCAGAAGTAGATCACTAGGCCTTTCTAGTCTGTCAGCTCCACTGGAACCTCTTCAGCATTGCAGCAACATGCAAGCCTATACTGACTAATGAGTGGTGGCTGCACATGAGGTACGTTGGTCAGGATTCACCTAGGTCTTCCACATGGAAGGCGAGAATTCTACCACTGAACAATCACTACCCTCTAAATCATGTAATCACCTCCTTTTCTTCATATCCCCTGCCTCCTTCACTTTGCTCTTACTCTATTCCTTCCCCTTCTTCTTCTTCCCTCCTTTCTGCTTCTCATTCTTCTCCTCCCCACCTTTCTCATTCTTCCCCTTTTCTGTCTCCTATTCCTTCACTTCTTCCTATTTGCCTCTTCCTTCTCATCTTCACTGTCATTGTCTGCACATCGACGGCACTTAACAATGATAACATATCCTGGATCATCTTCTGAGCTCCTCTTTAAGCACTGTTGAGAAAGCATAACGTTAGCGGAGTACCTCTTTGTGAATTAGATTTAAATTCACACTTTTCATAACTTCTTCAAGAAGAAGCACAAGAAAGCATCGAATCTTCCAAAACAAAATACTGCTCCTTTCTATTTGGCTTCCCATTGTAACTGCATAGTGAGAACGATGTAGGCCTTTCCTAGACATGGAAGAGAAAAGATGGGCAGAGAGTGAAGTCACATGCCACAACCAGCACCAGATACACCACCTGGCTCTTTGACATGTTCACACACCTTGGCTTAAGCCTAAGATGCCTACAGTGCCAGGTCTTTCTGCTAATAACCAGGAATCCCATTATCATTCGGTCATAAACTGAATTATCAGTGACATACATCCTGGATTATTCTGTCCCCTTCTCACTCCATGCATTCGGGTACTGACACTTAATTATGCTGTCCCACGGCAGATCAAGTTTTGCAGCACCAAGAAAAGATTAATGCTGTTTATATTGGGGACACTTAGAGGATAAGCAGCAGAGGGTTCTAGGAGAGAACAGTAGTCAGCTGTGTGACCATCTGGGAGAAAACCATTCAAGTGCTATTAATATTTAAAAAACCTTTTTAGATTTTCATAGTTTTCAACGTTCCTAAGAAACTGGTTCCTAACTCCACAGTGAATTTCCAGTGTCAAAACACAATGCTAAGCTATTCCAGAGTCTTCCTTAGCGGGGACAAAGCTGTCATCCCCTGTGCTCTCTGAGTGGCCTGGGTGGAAGGCAGAGCTGTCAGTGAAGCAGATGAAGTTTTCAAATGTGCATAATAGTAAGCCCACTAGACAGAGACTGGTGTCTACCTGTTTGTTTGGCTTCTTCCCTCCTTCTCTCTCTTCTGTCCCATCATCCTTTCTCTTTACTTTTCTCTCTGTCTTGTCACCTTATAGTTTTCCTGACTCCACAGAAATATGTATTAGAACATTACTGTAATTGAAGTTCTTCCAAAACCTGTATAAAATTGACTTGGCTGATAGAGAAATAGTTGCCTCTGCAAAAGCAGTTTTTTCTGCCTGAACTGTAGTAGAGAGGCTTTAAAGAAGAGAATCCGATAATTAGTTGATGGAAATGGAAAGTGAATGGTCAATACATGTCCTAACATCATGCTCATTCACTTCCACCCCACCTCCTTGTTCCCGAGGCCCACTGTCATTCCTCCATTCTCTCACTCCCACAGTGCTTCCTTGGTGGGGGCAAGGAGCAAGTAGAAAAACCCCTAATTCAAGGTCTATAGTGAAAACAGCATCAAATAGAAGCAAAGTCACTAGTAATCAGTTGACGGTCACTGACTATTACCAAACCTCAGTGTAAAATGATGTTTACACTATGAAAATTTATAAGAAACCAGCGAGAAAATAGATGTAAAATAATTTTGCCAACTGTAAAGTGTTAAATAAAAGGGAGAGTTTATTAGTGATATTGCTTAGGACACTGGATACATGATTTTATCCATCATCTAACTCAATTTTTATGTGTTATTATATTTAACTTTTTTTATTTTGAAGTACTTGCAGAGTTAAAGAAAAATTGTAGAGTAGAGAAGATGGCAGCATAGTCAGTTGCATTATAATGTCCTTCTACAACAAAGTCTTACAACTAAGAAAAGTCTCAAACAGCAACCTCAAACCTCTGAAAAGCAAATGAAGGACTGATGAAACAAACCAGAAACTGACTGGAAGGAGAGCTGCAACAAGGACAGTAGGAAACTAGGGACTCATAGATCATCCACAACCTACCTGCTGCCACAGAGCAATGTGGCCATCTTGGGTCGGCTACAAGCAGTATTCCTGAATGAGGAGCCCAGAAAGAGAGCACCAAGAAAAATCCAGCCTGAGACAGAGATACTACACACACAGCTCTGAAATGAACCATGATGCGGACAACAAACATACCATATTTGGGCATGCCAGAGAGAGAGAGTGTCACAGAAGAATACTATCACATTGAAACAAGGGAACCACAGGGAAAAGCTGCAGGAGTCAGTGGATGAGAGCTGGATTATAGGAAATTCAGGCTAAGGGACAGATCAACCAGGGACTGTGTATTTGCAGAGGAGCAAAGGGAAGGTAAAGGAGTGAGGGTATTAGCTCCAGGGGCCAGGTGAATGCAGAGAAGGGAGGGAGCTAGGCTGCCCACTCATCTACAGGACTTCCTCCTCACCTGCCATGAAACCGTGCTGCTAGTGGGAATGCCCACATGCACTTGGCGGACGGCTCCCTCCTCCCACCGAGACTAGGTCATTAGCAGGAAGGACCTCCACATTCCTACTGCCACCCTTTCACACACACACACAGACACACACACACACACACCCCTCATCTGAGTGGTGGGCCCCTTTTGCCTACTGCAAACAGGCCATCTGTGCAGGCATAGAATCACTATGCTAACCTCTCCCACCCTCCAGTACTGCCCAATCTACCCAAGCCTCTGCAAACCTTCCTGGGCTGCATGCCTGCAAGCAGGAGCTCCACTCTTTCCCCTCTCCCAGGGACCTCCTCTCCCTTCTGCATTGACATGGTCATCCTCCAGGTGGTGTGACTAAGTGAGGAAGCCCAACCTCCCCTCTCATCCCCATGACTCCCCCACCCTTCTGTTCCTATGCATGGAGGGCTCCCCTCCATCCTGAACGGAGAGAAACCACCTTCTCTCCCCCTCCACCACCTACGCAAGACTGAGTGAAAGGATTAACCTGACCACTAAGGCTTTCTGCTGACCTAGTGTGAGTACACAACCCACCTAGCAAACCAGCAAACCATGGGACACAACATCTATTAGTGTCAACACAAATAGTTCTCTCTGCTCCTCAAGTGATACAGAGGGACCTCAACTACCCAATACCTTGCACCTTACCAGGAGAAAGAACCCTGCTCCCTCAATTCCAAACAATCCACCAAAGTGAAATTTTTTTTTTAATAATTTTTATTGAGCTTTAAGTGAAAGTTTACAAATCAAGTCAGTCTGCAACATATAAGCTTATATACACCTTACTCCATACTCCCACTTACTCTCCCCCTAATGATTCAGCCCTTCCAGTCTCTCCTTTCATGACAGTTTTGCCAGTTTCTAACCCTCTCTAACCTCCCATCTCCCCTCCAGACAGGAGATGCCAATACAGTCTCAAGTGTCCACCTGATACACGGAGCTCACTCTTCATCAGCATCTCTCTCCTACCCACTGTCCAGTCCCTTCCATGTCTGATGAGTTGTCTTCAGGAATGGTTCCTGTCCTGGGCTAATAGAAGGTTTGGGGACCATGACTGCCGGGATTCCTCTAGTCTCAGTCAGACCATTAAGTCTGGTCTTTTTATGAGAATTTGAGGTCTGCATCCCACTGATCTCCTGCTCCCTCAGGGGTTCTCTGTTGTGCTCCCTGTCAGGGCAGTCATCGGTTGTGGCCGGGCACCATCTAGTTCTTCTGGTCTCAGGATGATGTAAGTCTCTGGTTCATGTGGCCCTTTCTGTCTCTTGGGCTCATAGTTGTCCTGTGACCTTGGTGTTCTTCATTCTCCTTTGATCCAGGTGGGTTGAGACCAATTGATGCATCTTAGATGGCCGCTTGTTAGCATTTAAGACCCCAGATACCACATTTCAAAGTGGGATGCAGAATGTTTTCATAATAGTATTATTTTGCCAATTGACTTAGAAGTCTCCTTAAGCCATAGTCCTCAAACCCCCACCCTTGCTCCACTGACCTTGGAAGCATTCAGTTTATCCTGGAAACTTCTTTGCTTTTGGTCCAGTCCATTTGAGCTGACCTTCCATGTATTGAGTATTGTCCTTCCCTTCACCTAAAGTAGTTCTTATTTACTAACTAATCAGTAAATAACCCTCTCCCACCCTCCCTCCCTCCCCCCCTTGTAACCACAAAAGTATGTGTTCTTCTCAGTTTATACTATTTCTCAAGATCTTATAGTAGTGGTCTTACACAATATTTGTCCTTTTGCCTCTGACTAATTTCACTCAGCATAATGCCTTCCAGGTTCCTCCATGTTGTAAAATGTTTCACAGATTCGTCACTGTTCTTTATCAACGCGTAGTATTCCCTTGTGTGAATATACCATAATTTATTTACCCATTCATCCGTTGATGCACACCTTGGTTGCTTCCAGATTTTTGCTATTGTAAACAAAGCTGCAATAAACATGGGTGTGCATATATCTGTTTGTGTGAAGGCTCTTATTTCTCTAGGGTATATTCCGAGGAGTGGGATTTCTGGGTTGTATGGTAGTTCTATTTCTAACTTTTTAAGAAAATGCCAGATAGATTTCCAAAGTGGTTGTACCATTTTACATTTCCACCAGCAGTGTATAAGAGTTCCAATCTCTCCACAGCCTCTCCAACATTTATTATTTTGTGTTTTTTGGATTAATGCCAGCCTTGCTGGTGTGAGATGGAATCTCATCATAGTTTTAATTTGCATTTCTCTAATAGCTAATGATCGAGAGCATTTTCTCATGTATCTGTTACCTGCCTGAATATCTTCTTTAGTGAAGTGCGTGTTCATATCCTTTGCCCACTTCTTGATTGGGTTGTTTGTCTTTTTGTGGTTGAGTTTTTAACAGAATCATGTAGATTTTAGAGATCAGGTACTGGTCGGAGATGTCATAGCTGAGAATTCTTTTCCAGTCTGTAGGTGGTCTTTTTACTCTTTTGGTGAAGTCTTTAGATGAGCATAGGTGTTTGATTTTTAGGAGCTCCCAGTTATCTGGTTTCTCTTCATCATTTTTGGTAATATTTTGTATCCTGCTTATGCCTTGTATTAGGGCTCCTAACGTTGTCTCTATTTTTTCTTCCATGATCTTTATCGTTTTAGTCTTTATGTTTAGGTCTTTGATCCACTTGGAGTTAGTTTTTGGGCATGGTGTGAGGTATGGGTCCTGTTTCATTTTTTTTTGCAAATGTATATCCAGTTACGCCAGCACCATTTGTTAAAAAGACTATCTTTCCCCCAGTTAACTGACACTGGGCCTTTGTCAAATATCAGCTGCTCATATGTGGATGGATTTATATCTGGGTTCTCAATTCTGTTCCATTGGTCTATGTGCCTGTTGTACCAGTACCAGGTTGTTTTGACTACTGTGGCTGTATAATAGGTTCTAAAATCAGGTAGAGTGAGGCCTCCCACTTTCTTCTTCTTTTTCAGTAATTGCTTTACTTATCCGGGGCTTCTTTCCCTTCCATATGAAGTTGATGATTTGTTTCTCCATCACATTAAAAAATGTCGTTGGAATTTGGATCCGAAGTGCATTGTATGTATAGATGGCTTTTGGTAGAATAGACATTTTTACTATGTTAAGTCTTCCTATCCATGAGCAAGGTATGTTTTTCCACTTATGTAGGTCCTTTTTAGTTTCTTGCAGTAGTAATTTGTAGTTTTCTTTGTATAGGTCTTTTACATCTTTGGTAAGATTTATTCCTAAGTATTTTATCTTCTTGGGGGCTACTGTGAATGGTATTGATTTGATTATTTTCTCTTCGGTGTTCTTTTTGTTGATGTAGAGGAATCCAAGTGATTTTTGTATGTTTATCTTATAACCTGAGACTCTGCCAAACTCTTCTATTAGTTTCAGTAGTTTTCTGGAGGATTCCTTAGGATTTTCTGTGTATAAGATCATGTCATCTGCAAATAGAGATAATTTTACTTCCTCCTTGCCAATCTGGATGCCCTTTATTTCTTTGTCTAGCCTAATTGCTCTGGCTAGGACCTTTAGCACAATGTTGAATAAGAGTGGTGATAAAGGGCATCCTTGTCTGGTTCCTGTTCTCAAGGGAAATGCTTTCAGGCTCTCTCCATTTAGAGTGATGTTGGCTGTTGGCTTTGTATATAAAAAAAATTTGTATAGATGCCCTTTATTATGTTGAGGAATTTTCCTTCAATTCCTATTTTGCTGAGAGTTTTTATCATGAATGGGTGTTGGACTTTGTCAAATGCCTTTTCTGCATCAATTGATAAGGTCATGTGGTTTTTGTCTTTTGTTTTATTACATTAATGGTTTTTCTAATATTAAACCAGCCTTGCATACCTGGTATAAATCCCACTTGGTAATGGTGAATTATTTTTTTGATGTGTTGTTGAATTCTATTGGCTAGAATTTTGTTGAGGATTTTTGCATCTATGTTCATGAGGGATATAGGTCTGTAATTTTCTTTTTTTGTGATGTCTTTACCTGGTTTTGGTATCAGGGATATGGTGGCTTCATAGAATGAGTTAGGTAGTATTCCATCATTTTCTATGCTTTGAAATAACTTTAGTAGTAGTGGTGTTAACTCTTCTCTGAAAGTTTGGTAGAACTCTGCAGTAAAGCCGTCCAGGCCAGGGCTTTTTTTTTGTTGGGAGCTTTTTGATTACCTTTTCAATCTCTTTTTTTGTTTTGGGTCTATTTACTTGTTCTACTTCTGATTGTGTCAGTTTAGGTAGGTAGTGTTTTTCTAGGAATTCATCCATTTCTTCAAGGTTTGCAAATTTGTTAGAATACAATTTTTCGTAATAATCTGATATGATTCTTTTAATTTCAGTTGGGTCTGTTGTGATGTGGCCTATCTCGTTTCTTATTTGGGTTATTTGTTTCCTTTCCTGTATTTTTTTAGTCAGTCAGGCCAATGGTTTATCAATTTTGTTAATTTTTTCAAAGAACCAGCTTTTGACTTTGTTAATTCTTTCAATTGTTTTTCTGTTCTCTAATTCATTTAGTTCAGCTCTAATTTTTATTATTTGTTTTTTTCTGGTGCCTGATGGATTCTTTTGTTGCTCACTTTCTATTTGTTCAAGTTGTAGGGACAGTTCTCTGATTTTGGCTCTTTCTTCTTTTTGTATGTGTGCATTTATCGATATAAATTGGCCTCTGAGCATTGCTTTTGCTGTGTCCCAGAGGTTTTGATAGGAAGTGTTTTCATTCTTGTTGCATTCTATGAATTTCTTTATTCCCTCCTTAATGTCTTCTATAACCCAGTCTTTTTTCAGCAGGGTATTGTTCAGTTTCCAAGTATTTGATTTCTTTTCCCTAATTTTTCTGTTATTCATTTCCACTTTTATGGCCTTATGGTCTGAGAAGATGCTTTGTAATATTTCGATGTTTTGGATTCTGCAAAGGTTTGTTTTATGACCTAATATGTGGTCTATTCTGGAGAATGTTCCATGTACGCTAGAAAAAAAAGTATACTTTGCAGCATTTGGGTGCAGTGTTCTGTGTAAGTCAATGAGGTCAAGTTGGTTGATTGTAGCAATTAGGTCTTCCGTGTCTCTGTTGAGCTTCTTACTGGATGTCCTGTCCCTCTCCGAAAGTGGTGTGTTGAAGTCTCCTACTATAATTGTGGAGGTATCTATCTCACTTTTCAGTTTTGTTAAAATTTGTTTTATGTATCTTGCAGCCCTGTCATTGGGTGCATAAATACTTAATATGGTTATATCTTCCTGATCAATTGTCCCTTTAATCATTAGGTAGTGTCCTTCTTTATCCTTTGTGGTGGATTTAACTTTAAAGTCTATTTTGTCAGAAATTAATATTGCTACTCCTGCTTTTTTTTGCTTATTGTTTGCTTGATATATTTTTTTCCATCCTTTGAGTTGTAGTTTGTTTGTGTCTCTAAATCTAAGGTGTGTCTCTTGTAGGCAGCATATACACGGATCTTGTTTCTTTATCCAATCTGAGACTCTCTGTCTCTTTTTTGGTGCATTTAGTCCATTTACATTCAGCGTAATTATAAGATAAGTATGTGTTTAGTGCTGTCATTTAGATGCCTTTTTATGTGTGTTGTTGACAATTTCATTTTTCCACTTACTTTTTTGTGCTGACACATTTTTCTTTGTAAATTGTGTGTTCCTCATTTTCATAGTATTCGACTTTATGTTTGCTGAGTCGTTATGTTTTTCTTGGTTTTTATTTTGAGTTATGGAGTTGTTATACCTCTTTGTGGTTACCTTATTATTTACCCCTATTTTTCTAAGTAAAAACCTAACTTGTATTGTCCTATATCGCCTTGTATCCCTCTCCATATGGCGGTTCTATGCCACCTGTATTTAGTCCCTCTTTTTGATTATTGTGATCTTTTACATATTGACTTCAATGATTCCCTGTTTTGAGCATTTTTTTCTTTCTAAAATTAATCTTAATTTGTTTTTATGATTTCCCTATTTGAGTTGATATCAGGATGTTCTGTTCTGTGACCTTGTGTTGTGCTGGTATCTGATATTATTGGTTTTCTGACCAATTTCCTTTAGTATTTCTTGTAGCTTTGGTTTGGTTTTTGCAAACTCTCTAAGCTTGTGTTTATCTGTAAATGTTTTAATTTTGCCTTCATATTTGAGAGAGAGTTTTGCTGGATATATGATCCTTGGCTGGCAGTTTTTCTCCTTCAGTGCTCTCTATATGTCATCCCATTGCCTTCTTGACTGCATGGTTTCTGCTGAGTAGTCTGAACTTATTCTTATTGATTCTCCTTTGTAGGATACCTTTCTTTTATCCCTGGCTGCTTTTAAAATTTTGTCTTTATCTTTGGTTTTGGCAAGTTTGTTGATAATATGTGTTCGTGATTTTCTTTTTGGATCAATCTTAAATGGGGTTCAATGAGCATCTTGGACAGATAACCTTTCGTCTTTCATGATGTCAAGGACGTTTTATGCCAACAGATCTTCAACTATTCTCTCTGTGGTTTCTGTTATCCCTCCCTGTTCTGGGACTCCAATCACACGAAAGTTATTCTTTTTGATAGAGTCCCACATGATTCTTAGGGTTTCTTCTTTTTTTAAAATTCTTTTATCTGATTTTTTTTCAGCTAAATTGATGTGAATTCTCTGGTCCTCCAGATCTCCCACTCTGCATTCCAATTGCTCGAGTCTGCTCCTCTGACTTCCTATTGAGTTGTCTAATTCTGTAATTTTATTGTTAATCTTTTGGATTTCTGAATGCTGTCTGTCGATGGATTCTTGCAACTTATTAATTTTTCCACTATGTTCTTGAATAATCTTTTTGAGTTCTTCAACTGATTTATCAGTGTTTTCCTTAGCTTTTTCTGTAGATTGCCTTATTTCATTTCTGAGGTCATTCCTGATGTCTTGAAGCATTCTGTAAATTAGTTTTTTATATTCTGCATCTGGCAGTTCCAGGATTGTATGTTCATTTGGGAAAGATTTTGATTCTTTAGTTTGGGGAGTTGTAGAAACAATCATGGTCTGCTTCTTTATATGGTTTGATATCGACTGCTGTCTCTGAGCCATCACTAAGATATTGTAGTGATTTATTCTATATTTGCTCACTGAGTCTTATCTTGTTTTGTTTTCTTTCAATATACGTAGATGGGCTATTAGATTGTGCTGTCTTGATTGCTGTAGCCCTTGAGTCACTTATGTCCTATTACCAGCTGGTTTGGGCTGTTACCAGATATATAAGCCTAAGAGTCCATTCACTATTCTTGAGTAGAATCTGATTTTGGGTCATCAAGTGTGTGGTGCAGACTGTCACCTATCCACCTAGAGAAGTAGTGGTGGTAGTTGTGTGCACCAGATTCTAGTAGCAACAGGGGTTCACACTCTGGGGGGGGGCAGGATGCTGACAGGCTTCCCCCAAGTGCCAGTGAGGTAGGTGTGTCTCTATTCCTAAAGCACTTTGGTGGGTGGGCTCTGCAGCTGTACCTTAGGCCCCCAATGCAAGTATCTCTACAGATTGTTAGGTGTCACCATCCTTAGGTCCTTAAGGCAGGAGGCTAGGTGGTCTGGGGGGAGGTTCAGCCCTCAGTTCCCTGTTGTGGGTCAGTGAGGGCTCTGTTGAATACGCAGGGATATCAGACCTGGGAAACTTGTCTTTCCAGTAATCTGCTAAAACAAATGCAGTCAGGTCCCTATCAGAAATGCCTTTGCATTATAATAGCCACCTTGTTCCCTGTAGGGATGAAAGCCCAAGACTGTGAATCACATATGCTTGGCTGGAGCTGGTTCTGTGTTTTTAGTCCAATTAGGGAAGAATTTTTGGTCCCTGGGTTTTTTGTAGCTACTTCTCTCAGGCCAGGAGAATGGGTTAGGAAAAGACCAAAAGAAAGAAAGAAAGAAAAACCACAGTACAGTTCATTCTCTGGCTCAGGAAATTCCAATGTTAATGAAGCCACCTGGGAAGGGGAGGGGAGGGTTCAGATAAATAGAAGAGAGTAGCACCCCAGAATATAGACAAAATTACTTATCTTGCTTGGGATGACTGTTTTATCTGAGATTCCCGAGGGGCGCATCATCTGTGTGTGCTTGCTGGGTAGAGATTGCCCCCAAGGGTCAGGCCTGTGTCCCATGCTTGCGCTGTCTCATAATCCGTGGTTAGTTCCTTCACTCCCAGTCCAAAGCCCAGCGCCAAGTTTTCCTGGCGAACGCCACACTCCCAGCTCCAAAACCAGTCACTGCCTCCCAGTGACTTCTCCTCCTGTCAGCTGTGTCTCTGTGCTGCCTGCATACACTGGCTGGGCCTCCGCCGAGGTCACTGCAGGGGGGTAGGGCTGCCTCCTGTGTTTGCGCTGTCACAGGATGCCATGCTCAGCTCCTCTGCACCCAGCCCAAAGCCCGGCACCAAGGTTTCCTGACTGGGACGCTGGCTCCAGGCTCCGAAAACAGTCGCTGCTTCCCCGTGGTTGTTCATTCTCAGTCTCTGTCACTCAGGTCAACTCTTTAGATCTGTGTTTGATGGTCAGGGTTCGTAGATTGTCACTTATGTGATCGATTCACTTGTTTTTCTGAATCTTTGTTGCAAGAGGGATCCAAGGTAGCTTGTACCTAGTCAGCCATCTTGGCCCCCTTCCCAAAGTGAAATTTTAAGTGCTCAATGCAACAGACATCACGTGTGTACTTGACTCCACAAATCCTCTAGTGAATGAAAACGATAACTAACCAATGAGCAGCCACAAAAACATAAATATTTCAATAATACAAAACAACAATAATTAAAAAAATACAAATGAGGGAAACAATGCAAGAAAGTTGGAAATAAACTAAAATACTAATATATAAAAGCAAAATAATTCATATAAACAATAAAACCCATTAATGTCTCGAAGACAGCTGGCAATTACAAAGCATATGAAGAGACAGGAAAAGAGAGTCCAATCTAACAAAGAAGTTAAAAGGACACAAACAACTTGGGAGGATGAACAAATAATGGAACTATCTGATAAAGACTTCTGGAAAAGTACTACTAAGGTTACTCAAAGAGATAAAAGCATAGGGAAAAAAAAAAGAATAACTCACAGAAACAATACAAGAACAAAATAAGAAATTCAGCAAAAAGACAGAATCCCTAAAATTTCAACAACTTGAAATTCCAAAGCTCAATAATAAAATAACAGAAATAAACAACTCCATGAAAGGACACAAAAATAGAATTGAAACAATGGAAGAAAGTGTCAGTAAAATAGAAGACAAAACTTTCAAGACTACTCAGTTTTCAGAATAAACAGAACAAAGAATGAAGAAAAATGAAAAAGCCAAAGGGCTATGAGGTATCGCTTCAAACGGAATAATATTTGAATCATGGCAATTCCAGAAGAATAGAAAAAGAGGGAAGAAAGAATATTTGAAGAATTAATAGCAGGAAGAAAATCAAACTCATTGCCATCAAGTCGAACCCAACTCACAGCAACCCTATAGGACAGGGTAGGACTGCCCCACAGGGTTTCCAGGGAGCAGCTGGTGGATTTTAACTGCCAACCTTTTAGTTAGCAGCTGGGCTCTTAACCACTGCACCATCAGGGCCCCATTAATGGAAGAGAACTTCCCAAATATCACAAAAGGTGAGAGTTTTTCCAAAAACCTCAATGAACCTCATATGAGATAGACCCTAAGAGATATCTGCTAAGACATATCATAATCAAGCTTTTCAGAACCAACAGAAAAGAAAGAATCTTGACAGTGGCTTGGAAAAAGAAAAATATCACCTACAAAAAGGCCCCAATAAGATTTGGCACTGATTTCTCATCACAGCCCATGTAGGCAAGAAGGCAATGGAATAACATATACAAAGCCCTGAAAGAAAAGACCTGTCAACCAAGAATTGTATATCCAGCAAAGCTATCATTCAAAAATGAAGAAGTAATAAGGACATTCTCAGATAAGTGTGAATTAATGGAATTTGTAACTTCCTGACCATCACTATAAGATATATTAAAGAGAGTTCTTCAGATATAAAACCAATGACATTGGACAACAACTTGAAAGAAAAGACATATGACACCATCATCCTCATACTAAGTCAAATGAAGGCATCATAACACTAAAATAAAGTTAAAATATGGTCACATCTTATCTGGGACAAAAAATGTAATTGATGACACCATCAAAACAAATGAGAAATTATTGGTGTAGATAGAGCACAATCATATGACAAGGAACTTAAGGCAACTTAAGAGATAAAACAAAATGTTTTAAATGTAGGATGTTAAATGTAAACCCCCATGGCAACCACAAAGAAAATTAATAAATCTACTCACCAAAATAAAGAAGAAAAACAAAAAGACACAGTAAACACAAAAACAAGAAAAATAAATGAAAGGAAAAGAAAATCCATATACAAAAAGAATATAGCACAGAAAGTAAAGAAGAGCAAAGAAATTAGCACCATGAATAAAAGGATAACAAAATGGCTACAATAAATTTTTCTCTATGGATAATCCCTCTGAATGTCAATGGATTAAATACACCAATCAAAAGAGGCAGAAATCTAATAAAAAAACAAGACCTATCTATATGCTGCCTGCAAGAGATACACTGTAGGCACAAAGACATAAAAAGGCTAAAAATCAAACAAGAGAAAAAAAAAAAATATCAGGCAAACACTAATCAAAAGAGAGCAGGAGTGGCAATATTAATATCCGAGAAAATAAACTTTAAGCTAAAATCAAGTAAAAAAGACAAGGAAGAACATTACATAATGATAAAAGGGGCAATAAATCAAGAAGCTATAACAATTATAAATATTTATAATCCAATGCTAGAGCCCCAAAATTTATAAGGTAAACTCTAACAGATCTAATGAGAGAAATAGACAGTTCTACAGTAGTAATAAAAGATTTCAATACACCACTTTCAGAGATAGAACAAGTAGAAAGATATCAAATAAAGACATAGAAGACCTGAATAAAACTATCAACCAACTAGACCTAAAGGACATATACAGAACACATCACTCAACAACAGCACAGTACACATTCTTCTCCAATGAACATGGAACATTCTCCAGAATAGATCATATTCTAGGTACAAAATAAACCTCAAGTAATTTTAAAAGATTGAAATCATACAAAACATCTTCTCTGACCATAACTGCAAGAAGTTAGAAAACAATAACAGGAAGAATAAAGACAAACAAATAAATAAACACAAAACAACACACTAATAAAACACTATTGAGTCAAAGAAGAAATCAAAAGTAAAGTTAAAAAATAGTTGGAATTAAATGAAAATGTAAACACAACATACCAAAACCTGTGGGATGCAGCAAAAGCAGTGCTCAGAGAGAAATTCATAGCAATAAATGTACACATTAAAAAAGAAGACCCAAAATAGACAATTAAGCCCAACAACTTGAACAAAGAGAAAAAATAGGGCAAAAGAAGACCAAAGGTACCAGAAGATAGGAAATAATGAAGATCAGAGTAGAGAGAAATTAGAAAACAGAAAACAGTCGAAATAATCAACAAGATCAGAATTTGGTTCTGTGAAAGGATCAATAAAATACACAAACTGCTGACTAGACTGACAAAAAGGTAAAAAGAGAGAGAGAGAGAAAGGAGATGCAAGTGATCAAAATAAGAAAAGAAATTGCAGATATTACAACAAATCCAAATGAGATTAAGGAGATCATAACAGAATATGAAAAACTGTACTCCAACAAATTTGACAACCTAGAAGAAATGGACAAATTCCTAGAAATACACAAGCAGAGGTAAAATAAATCTAAACAGACCCTGTCTTTGTTATATAGTGCTGCTATAACAGAAGTACTGTAAGTGGATAGCTTTAACAAATAGAAATTTATTATCTTACAGTTTAGGAGGCTAGAAGCCTGACTTCAGGATGCCAGTTCTAGGGTAAGGTTTTCTCTCTGTGTCAGCTCTGAAGTAAAAGAGCTGAACAGAAGATTTCAAACAGCAGCTGGAGAAGACAAAGTAAAATATTACAATGACATGTAAAGACCTGGAGACAGAAAACCAAAAGGGAAGAACATGCTTAGCATTTGGCAAGCTGAAAGGACTGAAGAAAAAAGTTAAGCCTTGAGTTGCAACGTTGAAGGATTCTACAGGGAAAATATTAAACAAAGCAGGAACTATCAAAAGAAGATGGAAGAATACACAGAGTCGCTATACCAAAAAAATCAGTTGACATTCAACCATTTCAGGAGATAGCATATGATCAGGAGCCAGTGGTACTGAGGGAAGAAATCCAAGCTGCACTGAAGGCGCTGGCGAAAAACAAGGCTCTAGGAACAGACTGACTATCAATTAAGATGTTTCAACAAACAAATGCACTTATCTATGACAAGAAATTTGGAAGACAGCTTCCTGGCCAACTGACTGGAAAAAATCCATACTTATGCCTATTCCCAAAAAGGTGATCCAACCACATGTGGGATTTATGGAACAATATCATTAATATCTCACGGAAGTAAAATTTTGCTGAAGATCATTCAAAAGTGACTGCAGCAGTATATCAACAGGGAACTGCCAGAAATTCTGGCCGCATTCATTTTTTTTTTTTTTTCAGAAGAGGACGTGGAACCAGGGATATCACTGCTGATATCAGATGGATTCTAACTGAATGCAGATGTTTACCTGTGTTTTATTGACTATGCAAAGACATTCATGTGGATTATAGCAAACTGTGGATAGCATTGCAAAGAATGAGAATTCCAGAACACTTAATTGTGCTCATGAGGAGCCTGCAGATAGACCAAGCGGCGGTTGTTCACGCAGAACAAGGTTATACTGAGTGGTTTAAAATCAGAAAAGGTGTGCATCAGGGTTGTATCCTTTCACCATACCCATTCAATCTGTATGCTGAGCAAATAATCTGAGAAGCTGGACTGTATGAAGAAGAAGGCGGCATCAGAACTGGAGGAAGACTTTTTAACAACCTGTGTTATGCAGATGACACAACCTTGCTTGCTGAAAGTGAAAAGGACTTGAAGCACTTACTAATGAAGATCAAAAATGACAGCCTTCAGTACGGATTACACCTCAACAGAAAAAAAACAGAAATCCTCACAACTGGACTAATAAGCAACATCATGATAAACCGAGAAAAGATTGAAGTTGTCAAGGATTTCATTTTACTTGGCTCCACAAGCAATGCCAATGGAAGCAGCAGTCAAATCAAAAGACACATTGCGTTAGGCAAATCTGTTGCAAAGGACCTCTTTAAAATGCTGTAAAGTAAAGGTGTCACCTTGAAAACTAAGGTGTGCCTGAGCCAAACCATGATATTTTCAATCGCATCATATGCATGCGAAAGGTGGACAAATGAATAAGGAAGACCTAAGAAGAATTGTGGTGTTGGCCAAGAATATTGAATATACCATAGACTGCCAAAAGAATGAACAAATCTGTCTTGGAAGAAGTACAACCAGAATGCTCCTTAGAAGCAATGATGGCAAGACTATGTCTTACACACTTTGGACATGTTATCAGGAGGGAACAGTCCCTGGAGAACGACATCAGTAAAGTACCGGATCAGTAAAGAAGAAGACCCTCAACAAGATGGACTAACACAGTGGCTACAACAATAGGTTCAAGCAGAACAACGCTCATGAGGATGGCCAAGGACTGGGCAGTGTTTCTTTCCGTAGAACACTGAGTCGTTATGGATAGGAGCCAACTCAATGGCACCTAACAACAACATCCTAGAGATCATTGTATATGCAGTTGTCTTCATGTTTTGAATAAAATAATGTATCATCCAGTGTAATTAACTTTTCTCACCCAAACCCAGAAACCCACTGCCCTCCAGTGGAATTCTGGATCATAGGGACTCTATAGGACAGAGAAGACTGCCTCATAGGGTTTCTAAGGCTCTAAATCTTTGCAGAAGCAGACTGCCATATTTTTTACCTTTGGTGCAGCTGGTGGGTTTGAAACGCCTACCTTTCAGCGAACAGCCAAGCACTTAACCAAGTGTCACCAAGGCTACTTAAACTTTTTCACAATTCCTGTTTAATGATGGTATAATATTCCTTTGGGTAAATGTACAATAATTCATTTAACCATTCCCCTGTTGTTGGCAGGAACCCTCATGGCACAGTGGTTAAGAGCTTGGCTGCTAACCAAAAGTTTGGTAGTTTGAATCTACCAGCCTCTCCTTGGAAACCCTGTGAAGCATTCTACTCTGCCTCACAGGATCAATATGAGTCGGAATCGACTATATATGGCAATTGGTTTGGTTTTGGTTTTTGGCTTGTTGTTGGCAGTTTATTTATTTATTTGTTTCCAATTTTGTCTATTGTGTAGAACCCTGTGAGAAACAATTTTATGATTACCATTACTTGCAAATTTTTATTTTTTTATTTTTTTAATTTCCAGAGACTAGTGTTCCAGAAGTGTAGAAATGTCTTGGGGAGCAAGCACATATTGAACATTGTTGACATAAATGCCTATCTTTTGACACCTTGACTGATCTTCAGTTTCAAATATTGTGCACATGGTGAACATCCATTAAGTGACTCTCTTTTTGTTATAATTGTAAATATTATTATAATTAACATTTTAGATTGAAGAAATAGGGATTTTCTATTGATTTGCATGAGCTTTTTATGAATTAAATGTATCAATCTTTGTCATATTTGTGAAATACTTTCATCTGTTACTGTTGTAATGTTTGTAAAATATAATTCTGCTTCTGTATTTTGTCAAAGTAAGGACCAAAATAGTTATAAAATTTTAATTGTTTTCAAATTTAAACACTAAAACATTTATGAGAGTAAATTATCATTGAAAAACAAAGGAGAAAACCTCTAGTCTTATCAAAAACCTACCTCCAATGTCATCTCACCTTCTGAAACATGCTTTCAGCTAACATCCTGTTTCACTAGCATATGCGCTCACAAGTCTGTTGGTGTTGAAGGAAAAACTGAGTTAAAAAGAAAAAAAGTTTTGTGGTTTCAAATGGACTTTCTCCATTTTTATTTTAGATGTCAACAATGACATTTAAATACTGAAGCTTCACATGTTATTTTAATGGCTACACGTTCTATAACCTTCCTTTGGGTCAAATTGCGTTCTCTTTTTTTCCCCCATCTGGTTCTCTGTGCAATTCCCGACCCTTTCACCCGATTAACACATTAGTTTCAGTGGGTTAAAGGAGAGAAAAATCAAAATAGTGTTATTAGCAGGCTAGGAATTTGCTAAAACTTGTAAAAGACTCTTGTCTTTTAAAAATGACATTCACCGATGCGGTTATATCATATTTAAATATTTGAACTGCTAAGCAAAATGTGCCACTCTCTGAGAAATAGACCTAAAATGTCTAATGTGCTTTGTAAAATTGGTCTATGGCTTAGACAGCCTGTGTAACTTGATAGTAAGTGAAATCATATTAACTAAGCAAGGAGAGTCAATAGGAACCCCAGGTTTGTGCTATTTGTTAACACTGATTACAGCTTATTTAAACGGCAGGATGCATAATCCAGAAACCCTGATGGCACAGGGTTTAAGAGATATGGCTGCTAACCAAAATGTCAGCAGTTTGAATCCACCAGGTGCTCTTTGGGAATTCTATGGGGCAGTTCTACTCTGTCCTATAAGATCGCTCTGAGTTGGAATTAACTAGACAACAATGGGTTTTTATGCATAATCCAGATTTGTAGTTCAGAGAATAAATCTATCCAATCTACCAATTATTTGTTTAAGCTACAGGTAGGCTAAAGAATAGCACTTATTCAAATTTAATGCTTGTGTAAATCTCCTGGGGCTCTTGTTAAAGTACAGAGCCTGATTCAGCAGGTCTGGCGGAGCCTGAAGAGAAGCCCTGCTGGCACAGTGGTTAAAGAGCTTGGCTGCTAACCAAAATGTCGGAGGTTCAAACCCACTAGCTGTTCTGCAGGAGAAAGCTGTGCCAGTCTGCTCCTATAAAGATTTCAGTCTTGAAAACTCTATGAGGCAGTTCCACTCTGTCCTATAGGGTTACTATGAGTTGAAATTACTTTTATAGCAGTGGGTTTTGGTTTTGGTGGGACATGAGGTTCTGTGTTTCTAATCAGCGTCTAGGAGATGCGAAGGATACTGGTCCATGGACCAAACTTTGAGTAATAAGAAGTTAGAAACATTATATATTGGGAGTGCATAAAGGAATCACTGGAAAGATCATTAAGCACAGATTTCTGGCCCTACCCCTAGAAATTCTGACTTACCAGGTCTGGGGTGAGGCTCAACATTTTACATTTCTAACAAGCTCAGGGTTGTAGTCTTTCACGATACCTATTCAATCTGCATTCTGAGCAAATAATATGAGAAGCTGGACTATATGAAGAACGGGGCATCAGGATTGGAGGAAGACTCATTAACAACCTGTGTTATGCAGATGACACAACCTTGCTTGCTGAAAGTGAGGAGGACGTGAAGCACATACTAATGAAGATCAAAGACCACAGCCTTCAGTGTGGATTGCACCTCAACATAAAGAAAACAAAAATCCTCACAACTGGACCAATGAGCAACATCATGATAAACGGAGAAAAGATTGAAGTTGTCAGGGATTTCATTTTACTTGGATCCACAGTCAACAGCCATGGAAGCAGCAGTCAAGAAATCAAAAGATGCATTGCATTGGGCAAATTTGCTGCAAAGGACCTCTTTAGAGTTTTGAAAAGCAAAGATGTCACCTTGAAGACTAAGGTGCGACTGACCCAAGCCATGGTATTTTCAATTGCATCATATGCATGTGAAAGCTGGACAATGAATAAGGAAGACAGAAGAATTGACGCCTTTGAATTGTGGCGTTGGTGAAGAATATTGAATATACCACGGACTGCCAAAAGAATGAACACAGCTGTCTTAGAAGAAGTACCACCAGAATGTTCCTTAGAAGCAAGGATGGGGAGACTGCGTTTTACATACTTTGGATATGTTGTCCGGAGGGATCAGTCCCTGGAGAAGGACATCATGTTTGACAAAGTACAGGGTCAGTGGAAAAGAGGAAGACCCTCAACAAGGTGGATTGCCACAGTGGCTGAGACAATGAGCTCAAGCATAACAACGATTGTGAGGATGGCACAGGGCCAGGCAGTGTTTCATTCTGTTGTGCATAGGGTTGCTATGAGTCAGAACCGACTCGACAGCACCTAACAACAACAACAAACTCCCAGGTGATGTTTACGCTGCTAGTCTGTGGAGCACGTGATGATTAGCAGTGATTTGGAAGTACTCGAACTCTAACATCTCTGACATAAAATACAAGTTAATTACATTGGGATGAAACATGGTTTGGTGGAAAGCCTCTTAGATTGTCTGGAAGGGAACTGGGTTGCTGGCATAGGCTTCCTCTGTGGGGCTCAGCTTCCTAATCTATAAAATGACACTAATGATTAGTGCCCCTCCCATATGTCTAGCATACAAAACAGAGGAACCCCTTTTTTTAATTTGCTACATAAAATTTTAACACTTTGGCCATGTGTCCCCTAATATTTTCAGGGCCCAGGACAAAGGCACAAATGGAGACCTCATGCCATATGGGTAAACATTTACAAGTTATGCATCAAGACAACCAGTGCATTCAACAATCATATGAATTGTTTATTATCACAATATGTTCCTCAGCTGCCATGTGCAACTGTCATACATTCAGCACTAATTGATGAACACCTCTGGAAACCAAAGTTTGAGATATGAAGAGAGGTGGGAAAATGGATACTTTTTTCTCCTAGGAAGCAACACTGCATTATTTGATAATCTAGTACATTCATACTATTTTAGAGAAAGGATTTGATAAACTAGTATTCATTTTTTCCTTAACTAAGCACTTCTGCTGTTAGATCCTCCTGACACTGAAACAATTTTCCTCTCTGAAGTCAGCAGAATCACAACCCACACCCTTCGTGGCATTTAAGTAAAGACTTCTTTTGTTTTTGAGATACAGGGTAAGAGATATGGAGAAACATTTCCCTGGGCCTGAACAGTGTTAATGATGAGGTCAGATGTGTAGGATTGTACAGCAAGCTCCACCAGTGCTCAATGCTGGATCCCAAGTGACAAAAGTAAATTGTGCATGTGTATTTGTGATGTGTGGGGATCCCTGAGGCGTGGACAGAGGGCAGTCCTATTTTGGTGGTCATCCATCAAAGAACTAAAGATCACTCCAAGATCACTTCAGGTACCTGATGTTTGAGAGAGACGTGTGAAGGACCAAGCTAACCATTTATTCTTCTAGGTGCTCTAAAATTTAACTTAAGAAAAGTAGATTCTGCCTAGGTCAGATCACTTTAGCTAAGTTGAGAAAAACTTTTTGCCACATTAAGACATAATCACATGTCCTGTGGTTCTTTTAAAACAGTATAATGTCTGTATAAGAACGTGCCTGTATCAGTTACGTAACTACCGTTAAAGACATCTTCTATGTCATCCCTTACATGAGAACTAGACAGGGTATTCTTTGTTAAATTCATTACCAGGTTAAGAGAAAGTAGACTGTCTCTTCAGACAAGCTTGCGCGTTCCTTGCTTTAGCCGCCTGGAAGCTCATCACTAAATTTAGTATTCATCTGCAATACCTGACACAGCCCAAGGTCTCCATAATCAGTCTTTCTTTTCCTTTGGATGCTTTTGGGAATTGTAGTTTTTAAGTTCATCTATTTTTTAATGTGATTTAAAATCCTCAGTCATCCCAGGGAGAAGTAGCAGCATACAAAAGAAAGTAAGAAGCAAATATCTAAGTGACCTATTTTACACAGTTTCTACAACTCAAATGCGAAAATCGTGTGTATGGTAGAATTATGTAAATTATTGAAAAAAAGAAAAAAAGAAGAAGAAGCCGGTTGCCATAGAGCCAATCCTGACTCAGCAAACCCACGCGTGTCGGGGTAGAACTCTGCTCCGTAGCATTTTTAATGGCTGATTTTTCAGAAGTAGATGACCAGCCCTTTCTTCTGAGGTACTTCTGGATGTGCTCAAATCTGTAACCTTTTGGTTAGCAGTCAAACACGTTAACTATTTGCACCACCTAGGGACTCATAAATTATAAGGCCAAAAAAAAAAAAAAAAATCCATTGCCATCCATTCTGACTCATAGCGACCCTATAGGATAGAGTAGAACTGACCCATAGGGTTTCTAAGGAGCAGCTGGTGGATTTGAACTGCCAGCCTTTTGATTAGCAACCAAACTTTTAACCACTGTGCTACCAGGCCTCTCATAAATTATAAAGGTATCTGTAATTAAAAGATATAATATTTTAGCTACCCCTCTTGTTGAGTCAGAACTGACTTGATGGCATGGCCTAAACAGACAGCTAGAGTTCCAGCCATCATCAAGTAAGGATATTTCAGGGCAAAAAGAAAGAAATGCAGAAGAATCAAATGAGGGACATTATGATTTTGCAGTTTTGCATGCAATGTTTGGTCACATGACCACACTTATTTGGGTAGAAAGTGGGGAAAATGTAATTATTTTATTCCTGGAAGCAACAAACACAGCTAAATATTAAGATTCTGTTGCTGAGAAGAAAGAAGAAAATGGAGGTTGGAGGTGGGCAGCTTCAATACTTGCCACAATCTGTCAGCGTATATCCTTATTCAAATGCTTTGCACATTTTAAACACTTAGATCTTATGTCTCAAATTAGCATAATTTTCAATAACGAAGTAAATACAGTTTTCAAATAGGATGCAGATAACAACTTCCAGAATTGTTCATGTATAGTTTGACTTTGAGGATTGAACTAGTGATCGATTTTCATAAATAATGATTTTCTTTGCTGATCGTTTTATGAATGGAGTGGAAAATGTCATTGCATTCATAATCTTTGCTCTGTTTCCATTAATTCACAGACTGCAGGAGCGATTGTGGGTATTATCTTGACTATTTGTATTTTAGCAATAATGCAGTTACTGCTTATTTAGTCCCTAATATTAGGTTGACTTTATTGTCATTTTTTATGGGGGATGGGAATTACTGGAAATTTTCATTGTCCACTTCCTCACCATAATCAGGCAAGCATCTATCACTCCTGACTGCTTTTAACTCCTCAACTAGTTTTCACAATTTGTTGTCCTGTAAAGTAATAAATGGCCCAAATTTTCTACACACTAATTAAAATTCCATTTCTCATGAATTCCTTAATCGAGTGCAAGTCATTACGTGCTTTGTTGATTCTTAAGTGCAAAGATAATTGCAATGGGCAGCATGAAAGGGGTTTGATTATTGCCTGTCGACTCTTGTGAATTCTAATAGGTCTAATTGCATAGCATCAATTCATCATCTCAGCATCACTTCTTTTCATTATTAGCTCTCCAAAATGTAATGTGTTCATAAAGAAGTGTTGTAGTATATCAGAGTTGACATGGTACCTGGCCTATTATAATTTTCAGCCCTTACCTTGTGCAACTTTTGAAATTAAAAGTTTATTATGGAGTGCCCTTTTTCTGAAACTAATTTCAAAATGCTCATGTATGATGAAATAAATACTGTCCAATAATCTGCATATAAATTTGCTTTTATAATAATTCCATTAAATGACTGCCAAGACCTTTTTTGCTCAGGTTATTCCTATAAATTCAGAACATAACGTGGAGTTGAAAAACATTTATTAGATTTTTTAATGGGAAACACTGGTGCCATTTCTCAGGGAAATACTATAGAGGCTTTTCTAAAGTCTCTGGAAAGAACATCCACTGAATAGTGATGTGGAATCTTCCAGGATCTCCTATTATATGAAAAAAGGACCACCAACAGTTGAGAAGCCCAGCACCCTGTCATTTGGCGCTTAGGGAACAGAACAAGTCCTGGTGTAGAGAAGGAACTTAAAGCTTTAATGCATCTACATACTGTAAACTAATGCTCCATATGTGTGACAGAGTATATCTAATAATAATGACTGCAAATTTGGGGATTTCTCCCCTGTGTGACCACCACCTTTCTGTCAGTTTGTTATACTGTGATGGCTTGTATGTTGCTATGATGTCAGGAGCTATGCCATCGAGATTTCAAATACCAGCTGGGTCACCCATGGTGGACAGGTTTCAGCAGAACTCCCAGAATAAGACAGATTATGAAGAAAGGCCTGGTGATCTACTTCCAAAAATTGGACAGTGAAAACCCCATGGATCACAACAGAACATTGTCTACATAGCGCTGGAAGATGAACCTTCTGGGTTTGAAACCACGCAAGATGCACAGTGGCTGCAACAATGAACTCAAGCGTACCAGCCATCATGAAGATGACGCAGGACCAGGCAACATTTCATTCTATTTTACCTGGGGTTGCCATGAGTCAGAGTGACTTGCTGGCAATTAACAACAACAACCCTGTGTGAAGAACTATAATCATTATTTCTAATAATATCAAGGGTTCTTACAAATAAAGTTTTAGTATGAAAATATGACAGATAAGACTCAAAATGTTGCCCATAATTACCACATAGTATATGGTAAAGCTGAAATTTAAACACTAAGAAGATGCCCATAGCTTCTGTGCTATTTTCGGCATACATCATGGTGAGATTCAGTCATGTGAGTGCCATCAGAATCAGTAACAGTGACTTCAGAAGAGCAGGGAGGAATAGGTGCCTCTTGCAAGAGGCATTTAAATTTAAATCAAGGGCTAACATATTGTCAAGTTGATACTCTACCACTCCAAGTCAACCCCAAAGTTAAAGCAAGTATAAAACTTCAGGTGCTTCCATTTCCTTTAGGATAATGTGGTCAAGAAAGATAACAATCCACGTTAGAGAATGAATCTGCTTCATATGGTTGCTTCCTGGGGAGTTAAGCAAATTGAAGGAAAATGTTTCAGTTATCTTCTGCAGTGAAAAAACACATCTAAATCTTGGTGGAATAACTCTATGACTATGTTATAAGGCTTACAGACTCTGTGGGATAGAAATTCAAAATGTTTGTCTCTGTCCCACAATGTCCGGGTCCTCATTTGGAAATGCTTGAATGACCGGGGCCTGGGGTCGTCCGGAGGCTCCTTCATTCACAAGTCAGGTGTTCGGTTTGGGATGACAAAAAGGATGGGTTCAGCTGGACCTGTCTTTTGGAATGCCTACACAATATGGCTTAGGCTTCTCGCAGCATGACAGCTGGGTTCCTAGAGGGTACATCTGGACAGCAAATCTTCTAAGAGACTAAGGTAAAACCTGTAAGGCTTCCTCTCACCTTCCTGTCAATGAGAGGGGAAGCCCCACAGCATTATTGCTACCCATTCTATTGGTTAAGGCAAGTCACTACAGATGGCTGAGGTTCAGTGGGAGGGGACTTATTCTTCAGCTTTTGATGAAGGAGTGGCAAGATCACACTGCATAAGAGCATGTGAGAGGGGAGATGTTGCAGCCATCTTTGGATTACACAGCCTGTTACAGGGAGTGAGTCAACAGCATATTATTGCTGCCAGACAGCAAAGTAATTTGGAGGGAAACTGTCCCCCAGCAGGTGTAAGTTACTCTCTCAAACGCATCTCTGAAAACTTTAATGAGTGATTCCTCTTTGCTCCGTGTGTGTGTTTGTGAGTGATAAAAAGCAAGTAAAAGCTTATTTTTCTACAGAGCAAATGTTTGGTCCTTAAAAAAAAAAAGAAACACCTTCAAACTATATGGTTTAGATATAAATATTTTCTTAAGAACATAGGTTCATGCCCAAAAATAATTACAAGAACAATTATTGATTCAAAATTTGCTGTATTTTGTGAATTTTGTTCTTGGAATATAACCTGCACATCAATAAAAAAATAAACGACCACTCACAAATATCCATTATTTTCTGCTTTTAAAATTATCCATGGGAACAGTGATATGCATGATGCTATTGCTTACTACATTGCCATACCGTTCCTTTTTCTAAATGGAGATAAAATCTACATGAAGTGAAATACAAAGGTACCAAGTATAATGCAAGATCCTTGCTTGAGTCCAGAGCCCCAAGCCTGTCTGCTTCCTCTCTGCCTCCCAGAGCCTTCTAATAGTTGTTTTCCATTTTACACCCAGGGTTTTAACTATACTTGACAGTAGGAATGAGGTGTCCCTAAAAAAAAAAAAAAAAATTGTCCCTAGATGGTACAAATGGCTAAATGCTTAAGTACTAGCTAAAAGGTTGACATTTGGATCTCACCCAGAGGCACCTCAGAAGACAAGTCTGCTAATCCGCTTCTGAAAGGAAAGATCACAGCCTTGAAAACCCTGTGGAGCAGTTCTACCCCAAACACTTGGGGTTTCCATGAGTCGAAATCAACTGAGCAACAACAACAACAGTAGGACTAGGAAGAATTGTGTCTGCTCAGCCTTGGCCAGAACTGGATCTTCTTTGCTTTTTTATGGATGTTTTTAATACGAGGTTTTGGTGAGTGCTAACGTTAAGGAAAGATGAAAGTAGTCCATCAGTGTTCACTATCCACAATGTCTTTGTCTATACCAGTTTCTTTGTGGTCAGTGTTAAATTTAGAGTGAGGACAGTAATATATTTAAATTCCATACTCGCTTTCTCTAAATTACATACTTATTGGGAAAGAGCTAATAATTTTACCTTTCAAATGGATAAAAATCCTTTCCTCCCTTATGTTCCCCAATCCCAACCTCTTTATTTATAACTTTGCTGTGGCAATTAGCAGTTTCCGATCTTGTATTTTGGTTATATGCCTATATTTGGACATGAAAATTGCAGAATACTTTTGAGAGCAAAAAGAGGCCCCATTAGTTATCACACTGAGGTATCAGCATGAATCAAGATTGTCCATGGCTGAAGAGACCCTATGGCATAGTGGTTTGGAGCAAGATCTTCACCTGAGTTTGAATCCCATCTCTGCCCTTTACTAGCTGTGTAACCTTTGGTAAGATATTTAAACCCTCTGTGCTTCGGTTTCCTTATCTATAAAGTAAAATAATAATGTTATTTAACTCAGGATTGTTGTGAGGATTAAATGAGTTGATATAAAAAGACATAGACTAGTGCTTGGCACCCAGTAAGCATTTCATGAGGATTAGCTATTATTATCTTTGTATAATCTCTGTGTCTCTGAAAGTTCAGTTTTCCCCTTTCATAGAACAGGTCACTCCCAGATTTGGGGGAATGATGGAGAGGGAGACATACCCAAACTCCCCATCCCACCACTGGACACAGGGACCTTCTCAACATTTCTTAAGGCACATCACAGAGGTAGCTGCTATAAACGCTCACTCATGAACCCTCAGGCTTCTATCTGTTGATGAAGGCAAGTAAGCCTAGGGCCAAAACACAGAGACTCTGAAAATCTTCCTGGTGGGGACAGGGGGAGGGATAGTCTTCAGCTCCTAAGAGGATGGTAGCTTTGGCTTACAAGTCTTTAACCTAAAGTGTTTTTCATGGAAGAGAGTTCTCCATAGAGTTTATTTGTAAAACAAAGCATTGTGCTTTCTGTAATGAGGCTTTGTAATTCTGTTCCTGGAGAAAGCCCTGTGATCAGTTAGCATAATCACATCTAAAGGCTTCAGGTCACCTGCTGGAGAATTAAATGCTTGTGTGTCCTCCAAGCCTCACTGTAGTTTGTCTCCCTTTACTTATTATTTATGACCTTCACTTGCATTTTGAGCACTTGAACAATTGGCCAGTTTGCTTTGAAATACCCAGGCTGCGAAAAATGGAAATGACTCTCAGTCCTTAGATTCGTGGGTAGTTCTGTACTTCTTACTGTGTGTTTTGTCCAATTATTGGCAAGAGATGAAGTCAGAGTGTCTGTCCTGTGGGGTCCTTGTGGAAAAGTTTTATCTGAGCCTTCTCATTCGTGCTATTAACACCCCTACAGAGATTTCACAGAGAGTGACAAAACTCCATTTTCCTGGTCTTATTTTAGAGTGTCTTCTTCCATATTTTGCATATTCCGGACATTGTTGGGGAAAAGTTATTAGTAAAGAAATTTATTCCCAACCTAGAAATCTCCTCAAAGAATAGGAGAGAAAGGTTTTATTATTGAATAAGCATTTCCAGAATGTGACGCACACAGGAAATCTGCTAAAGAGATTGCAAAGACAGAGAGAAATCTTAACTATTATGTAGGTAAGGGGGTGCAATCATTACACCCATATTTTAAATATAATTGTTAATTTTCCTAATTCTTCTGGCCCTGAGATGGGGCTGGGCCACCTGAGTTCATGCTAATCTCCTTCCATGAAAAACAGGCAGGTGTAAAAGAATTACCTGAAGTTACATTTACATACTTTCTAGAAAGGCAAAGAATTTACAATTACAAGTTATCTAAAGTAAAATCTAGAGAAAGCAATGGAAGAAGGAGAATCTTTCTATTTTCACCAGGGAAGTTCAACTGTTTCTTTTCCATTTGTACTTGTCTTTACAACATAAAGAGTTCATTCTGACTCATAGAGACCCTATAGGCAGACATATAACTAGGGTATGGCAGGTATTACACCAGCCCTGGGCACGTGATATCACTGAGCGATTTCTATTAACCCGGCTTGTCTTCAGCAAACCTAGGGAAGGTGGCACATATGGCAAGCACTGAAGTGGCACCCATAGCCAGACATCTGACATCCTTCTTTCAGATAACTTTACCATATTATCAGTTCAAAAATACAAGCCAAGCTCTTTAATCTTTTAATTAACTCATTACCTTGCTTGAGGAAGAACACTGGGCCTGTAACCGGACTGTTCCAGGTCTGCTTGTTGTGGCCATAGAGGCGTGAAACAGGTGAAAGCAAAAGAAGAAGTTTTATTTGATTGGCCAAGCAGAGGAGCACACCGGGACTTGCATTGCCAAGATGGCTCATGAATAATGGCTGAAACAGTATTTATTCGGGGAGGGTCCTGACAGGAAGGAACAAGGCTGTTGATTGGTCTGGCCTAAAAAGACGTTCCCAGGGTGGTTCTGTCATCTACACTGGATCAGTTCAAAAGCTGGGGGAGGGGGCCTCTCTCAAACTGAATCTTAGGCTCCATCCCCTCATTTGTGACAGCCTTCCCCCAATCTGGGCCTCTAAAATTTGCTTTCATCTGGTGGGAGAAAGGTTCCAGGGTTCCAGAGGACGGGGTTGATGATTCTGTGCATGTTGGGTGGGCCAGATTTGGTCTTAACTCGTTCTGTGGTCTGCAGACCCCAGCCGCTAGTTCTTACCTTGGGCAGGAAGTTGGCCGATTGCCTAAAAAACATCTGGAGAAACCAATTAGAAGGGGAGGTGGTTCATGCTGTTCTGCTTATAAGTTGAGAGTTGCTAATGGTCTTCGGAGGCTGGGCTCTCAGGCCTTATCAGGTTAATAGAAACTTCAGAGTGGCAGTGCGATACTCTAGATAGGCCACTGCCTATAGGATAGAGTAGAACTGCCCCATAGGTTTTCCAAGGCTGTGATCTATATGGAAGCAGGTTGCCACATCTTTTTCCTACAGAGCACCTGGTAGGTTTGAACCATTGACCTTTTGGTTAGCACTTAAACACTTTGCCATGTAGCTGTTGAGTTGATTCTGACTCATAGTGACCCTATATGACAGGGTAGAGCAGCCTCATAGGGTTTCAAAGGAGTGGCTGGTGGTTTCGAACTGCTAAACTCTTGGTAGCTGCCTTAGCTCTTAACCACTGTGCAGCTAGGGTTTCCATTCTGGACATACAAACCAAAAACCAAACCCAGTGCCGTCCAGTCGATTCCAACTCATAGCTACCCTATAGGACAGAGTAGAACTGCCCCATAGAGTTTCCAAGGAGCGTCTGGCAGATTTGAACTGCCAACTCTTTGGTTAGCAGCCGTAGCACTTAACCACTATGCCACCAGGGTTTCCATTCTGGACATAAAAAAAAAAAGACATAGTCAATACTAATTAATTAACCAATTTATCTTAATGTGTTTAGGTAACTATATACCAAATATGTATTAACTACCATGTGCCTGAATTTTTTGTCATGCCCCAACATCATTTTTTTTTTTTCTTTTTTAAGCTTATTTTCTTTAACGTGTATAGTAACAGAGTTGTGTAACTATCACTATTGCTATCTATGTGTATCTCTGTGTATTTGCCTATTCTGGGCATTTTTTATGAATGGAAGCATACAATAATATGTGGCCTTGAGTTACTGGCTTCTTTTGCTTAGCATAATGTTTTCAAGATTCATCCATGTTGTAACAGGTATAAGTACTTCATTCCCTCTTATGGCCGAATAATATTTCATTATATGAATATACCACATTTGTTAATCCATTTATCAGCTGCTGTACATTTGCATTGTCTCCACCTTTTGACTATTGTGAATCATGCCACGATGAGCATTGTCATACAAGTAGCTGTCTGAGTCCCTCTTTTCAATTTGGGTATATATCTAGGAGTCAGATTGCTGGTGGTATAGTAACTCTACGTTTAACTTATTGAGGAACAACCAAACTGCTTTTTAAAAATGACTGCATCATTTTGCATCCTCACTAGCAGTGTGTGAGTACTCCAATTCTTTCACTTCCTTGCCAACACTTTTTTTTAAATGTATTTCTTTTTTATTATTATTATAGACATTCTTGTGGTACCTTATTGTGATTTTGATTTGCATTTCCCTGATGAATAACGGTGTTGAGCACCTTTTCATGTGCTTATTGGCCATTTGTGTATCTTCTTTCCAACCATTTCTTAATCCCTTCTTTGACCCCTCCTTGAATCTATTCAAAGTCAAATTAACATCCTTAGCTCTTCTTCTTCAGCTGGCCCTCTGTTTGGTTTCATTTGGAAACTCTGGTGGGGTAGTGGTTAAATGCTACAGCTGCTGACCTAAAGGTTGGCAGTTAGAATCCACCAGACACTCCTTGGAAACTCTATGGGGCAGTTCTACTCTGTCCTATGGGGTCACTTTGAGTCGGAATCGACTCGATGGCAACGGGCTTTTGGTTTTTTGGCTTAGTTTAGGAGAATGATTTCTTTAAAATCTCTTTCTTCTCACATTTAATGCACCTCCTGATCTTCTTATAATTCACATTTCAATCAATACTTCAATTAATGTTATTAGTTGACATGTAATCCAGAATAAATTCTTCCTACTGCAATGTTTACACAAAATGTGCTTATCTTTTGTTGTTCTTTGCTGAAATTTATGAGAACTCGAAATTGGATGAGACCAGTTTTGTTTTTAGATTATACAGATGACAAACATTTAAAACTATTAATTGTCGTTAATGTGTGTGACAACAAGGCAAGGCAGGAGACACCACACAGATCAACAGAACAAGGTTACTAGTACAATATATAAACTAGCAATTATAACTGGGATACAATTGGTATATGAGTCCGGAGGGCAAAATCAAGGTCAGAATCTTGGTAGTCAAGTCAAAACTGGGTTATCAGCTCATGGGTAGTCTTGGTAAGAGAGCTGCAGGCTTCGGCTATTGGTCCAGACTACTATTTCTCGACATGTAGTTTTGGGCCAGCAGTTTCAGCATCACATGGGAGCTTGCAGGAAATACAAATCCTTGATCCCCATCCCAGGCCTACTGAATTAGAAACTCAGGGAGTAGAACCCATCTGTGTTTTAACAAGTCCTTAGGGTGATTTTGATGTACCTACACGTTTGAGAATTACTGGCTCAGACTTCTAGGGAGGTTCAAAAGGAGAAGGTGGCTGGGGACATAGTAGGAGTTTAGGATTAAATAGGGGCACACAACAAAGCTAGGCTGTTGAGTCTCACTCATGCCAGATGGCTGGCATGGGGATTTGTCTAACAAAATTTGCCTAAGAACTAGTCATTGGAATAAGAGAGTGGGGCATAGAATTAAAGAGGACTTTTACTCTGCTTTAGGGAGCTTGTGTCATAAGGAAAAATGAGAAAGACCCCCAGAAAAGTGAGTGATTTGTGAGAGGGGCTGGGACCTCAGGTGGCACCACACAGATTTCACCAGAATGATGTCAGAAAGCCAGATGTATCAGAAGCTGCAAATAAAACCAACCCTGTCCTGGGAAAGAAGATGTTCTTTCTTCCTACCGCAAGCAAACTCCAAGGGGAATTTTCTTTTTCTAACAACAGGAAAAACTTTGATTTCTCCTCTAACCCTCGTTGCTTTCTCCAGCTCCTTCTTCCCATTCAAAGAAGTACACACAAAGGATCTATGTGACAAAGATCCCAGGCCAGAATCAAAAATGGCTTCATTTCTCTCCATCCAGGTCCAGGACAGTGGTGACTTGAGCTATTTAGAGAAATGGCACCATATGGTTCCAGCTAGTGCTAGGGTTTGGCAGCTCACGGCCTTCTCAGAACCTGTAAGTAGAGCTCAGGGCACATTCCGTGGATTCTTAGGTCCAGAGGATGCGATGGGTATAGATTCTTTAGAACAGAATAATCAGTTGAACTGTTAAAAATTCTCTCAAAATGTGTTATTGATATAGTCTGTGCACCAAGACTGCTTTGGAAAATAACTCAGCTGCTTGATATTTTTTAAAGTATCTCTGAACAGCTAAGCTTGTCACAGGCATATAAATCTAATGTTTAGGGTAAAAATAAATATCTTCTTTGTTTTAGAAGTTTAAATAGGGTGTGAAGAGGGCAAAGCCGTCTTCGTATCCTATAATTTGTTGCATTTGTCTGTTTTTATGATTGCTTTTCTCCATTTTAGTAAGAATATTAAAAAGCAAGAAATAACAGACCCTAGTTGGTTTAATCCTATGGTAATTTTTGTATTGTTCTGTCAACAAAATTGTTTATGGCAATTTCATTAGAAAAATTAATTGTATTGTTTTTAGGGTATTTATTGTACAATAGTGTCAAGCACACTCTTGCAATTAATCTGTTGTAGCAGAGTGAACTATTGACATTATCTTAATGATAGATTCTTTTTGATTTTTTTAATGTACTTCAGATGAAGGTTTACAGAACAAACTAGTGTCTTATTAAACAATTTGTACACATATTGTTTTGTGACATTGGTTACCAACCCCACGACAGACATGTCAACACTCTCCCTTCTTGACCTTGGGTTCCCAGTCACCAGCTTTCCTGTCCCCTCCTGCCTTCCAGTCCTTGCCCCTGGGCTGGTGTGCCCCTTAGTCTTATTTTGTTTTATGGGTCTGTCCAATCCTTGGCTGAAGGGTGAACCTCAGGATTGACTTCAATATTGAGTCAAAAGGGTGTCGGGGGTCATACTCTCGGGGTTTCTCCAGTCTCTGTCAATCTATTAAGTCTTGTCTTTTTTCGTGTTACAATTTTGTTCTACACTTTTCTTCAGCTCTGTCCAGGACCCTCCACCATGATCCCTGTCAGAGCAGTCAGCGGTGGTAGCCATGCACCGTTCAGCTGTGCTGGACTCAGTCCAGTGGAGGCCATGGTAGTCATGGTCCATCAGTCCTTTGTTTAACTCTAGATTCTTAAGAACAAAATAATCCTGTTGAACTGTTAAAAATTCTCTCAAAATGTGTTAATGATATTATCTGTGCAACTAAACTGCTTTGAAAAAAAACTCAGCTGCTTGATGCGTTTTCTGCTTTAAAATATATGTGAACAGCTAAGTTTGGAACAAGGCATATAAACCTAAAGTTTAGGGTAAAAATAAATATCCTCTTCATTTTAGAAGTTTGAATAAGATTTATAATTAACATGTAATAATTAGGTATCTAGAAACAACTCCTCAAATTTGAACTATTCTCTTCTAAACCCGCCCACTATTCTTTTCTAGTAAATGTATAATCCATTTTTATTTAAAAAAAAAAACAAGGCCTAAAACAGGCCTTGTTTGAACAATGTTGTCATTAGTTCTAAAAGAAACACTATGAAAGAGCTTGACCAATGTGGATGGATGTTTTGAGTCATGAAATATTGAATATATTCCTTTTTTTTTTTCTGTGTTTTTTTTGTGAGTGGTAGCACTTCATTTTTTACCATATGGGAAATATAAAATCATACTTTTTAAACAAAATAATCTATGAAGAGTTAAACAAATTCTATTTCAGTTGTTAGCAGCATGAGAAATACATTTCTTGTCAAAATACCTATTTGCATAATTCAGTCAGCAATTACACTACTAATTTTTTTCCCCCTAATTGAGATATCCTGCCAAGGGATTATTTGCATTAGAAATAAAAGCCTGGTGGAAACTCACGCAATTTTTATAGGGCTATAAAGTACCATGAAATAAGCGTGAAGATGTACGTAAAGTGGGTTCAAATTTGCATGTAAAGAAGTGGGTTTGATAGAGTCATCTATCTACAAACCTCTTTAGGGCCCTGAATTCTTACAGGCGAAGAGGGATTCTCATTGACTAACATTTTTTCCTTAAAATTATAGAATCTGTCTGCAAAGAAAGAGTTGGTTTCACAAGATAAAGTTGCCCAAAATTAAAAATAAGTTCTAAGCTTTGGGAACAAATTTGGGGGAAAGGAGTTTTCCTCAAAACTGTGGAAAGGAAAAGACGGAAAGAGCACATACCATGTGGAAACTCCTTTGCAGAGTAGGCCATAAAGACATGATAAATATTGGCAGGTAGCAGAAGAGACCTTTTCGAAATGATAATCTTGGCCTAGATAACAAAAGGATTTATAGCCATTAAAAAAGTTGATAAAGAAAAGAATTATGAATGATACCTGTTCAAGTTAGAAAAAGATGTTCCAGCAAGAGGAGAAGAATGAACAACCAGAGAATAAAAGTTTTTAGAAATTAAAACAAAAACAAGAGTTTCAAATGAAAGAATGCATAATGGAAAGAAAACAGCTAAAAACTAATTCACTGATCCAGAAGACGAAGTCAAGGAAATGCTCTTGAATGGACAACAGATGAAATATTTGAGAGAAAGTTAAATGAAATTAAGACTTACTCCCAGACATATATACCCATGGCAGTGGTTAAGCACACGGCTGCTAACGAACAGATCAGTAGTTTGAATCCAATAGCTGCTCCTTGGAAACCCTACAGGGAAGTTCTACTCTGTCCTATAGGGTTGCTGTGAGTTGGAATCGATTCAACGGCAATGGGTATTAAGAGTTCTAGAAAGAAAGAGAAAATGAAACAGTAGTAATAATTTGATAATTAAAAGGGGAAAAAAGTTTCTGTCCTGAAGGAACATACACCTACTGAAAGTTCACAACTTCAAAAATAGGTAGGAAATTCCTAAAACTTCTGGAGGGGAAAAACATCCAGCAGCCTACCTATGCAGGTATAAGATTCAGATTGACTTTTTCTCACACTGGAAATGAATAAAGCAAAATCCTCAAATTTCTGAGAGAAAGATCTATTTTGAAACTGAAATCCTACATGCCAGAAAATTAGCATCCAAGTATGAGAACAAACCCAAAACATCTGAAAATGTGAGGACTTAAAACATAGCCAGCCATAGATCACCTCTGAAAGAATGACTCAAGGGTGTCCTGACCAAAAAAGAAACAAATTGAAGAAAGAGAAGACCAGGGAAATGAGAAGTAGTGGAAGCAAAGAAGCTAGTAAAACACAAATTCTGACATAGTTGGGTAATATGTATAGTTTATAAGTTTTGAGAGTGTGATAATGAAATCCTGCTTAAATATAAGAGAACTTGCTGTTATCCCATTTATGTACATTGTTAACACAGTTACGTACAAGTACCAAGGATAATCATTCAAGTCAGAGTTTATCACCTCCCACATCCCAGGCAATGTGCCTGATGGTTTCACATATAATATATAATTTATTCACCTATAATAAACTTGGAAAGTGGGTATTATTCAGATTGTACAAATAAGGAAAAGTAATTTGCTGAAGCTTACCCAGTTAGTGAGTGGGATTTGCTGTTGGAATGTGAAAACTTGTGTCCTTGCTCTTTCCTAATATCAAGCTGGCTAACTGTAATTATACATTCTAGTAACCATCTTTTCCTGATATCTCTAGACACTGCTTTGTAACATAAGTATTTTCCTTCTCATACCAAATCTGCCCATTATTTGATTCCACTAATTTCTCTCATCATAGCATCTCTGTACCGTATTATCACATCATCAGCAACAACCCCATTTTTCAATAAAATTGAGAATTTTTATTCACTGACCTACATAACAGTATATTATTGGAGAATCAGTTACCAGATATTATTTATTTCTAGGCATTTCTTGCTTTCAAAACCTTTGTATTCATTATTTCATTTTCAAAGCTCCCATGCAAACATTTCATCCTTGGCATCTCAGTCGAGGTGAAAAGATCTCTTGGTTTCCTTTGAGTGGTTTTACATTAATGATTGTCACTAAATAATCTTGCAGAGGCACTTGTTGACCAACTTGATTCTAAGTTTCCTAATGAATCATGTTTGAAAGTCTCGGTGAGGTATTCTCTTCCCCTCAGTGACTCTATGTCAGACCCAAAACAGGTGAGGAAGGGGAAAAGCTAAAAAATAAAACAAAACCAAACAAAAAATCCACCTTAGAACAGGAAAATGACTTACCTTCTATTGTACTATCTTTTTTTTTTTTGTTCCTTTGTTTCTCTTACTCACCCTTTTCCTGTACATTTTTTTTTTTTAATTTGTATTGTGCTTTTAGGTGAAAGTTTACAGTGCAAATTAGTTTCTCATTCAAAAGTTGATACACAAGTTGTTTTGTTTCAACATTGGTTGCAATCCCTGCAACCATTCCTAATCTTTTTATTTGAGGATAGATTCTCTCAGAAGGTCTCAGAAACACCATGATAGCTCAAGCCCTAATCATTGTTTTGATTTGCCTGTTTCTATAATCGCCTCAGTCACCTACAGTTAAGTACTCTGGAATCAATTATGACTCTTTCCTCTCCCTTTTCCCACCACTCTCCATCATCAAAGATTGCCAGCTTACCTTTAAATTTCTTAAAATATATACCTCCCTTTGCATTCCTGCCACTCTCGTTTATTTTGGTGTTAACTCTTCTCCTTGACTTAAGCAGTTTCAAAACATTCTCCAGAAGAGGGGAGTCCCTAGGTGGTGCAAGTGGTTAATGAGCTTTGTTGCTAATCAAAAGGTCGAAGGTTCGAGGAACAAAGGCCTGGTGATCTGCTTTTGAAAAATCAGCTATTGAGAACCCTGTGAAACAGAGTTCTACTCTGACACACGGGGGGTCGCCACAAGGAGAAATCAACTCTACAGCAACCGGTACTGGTTTTTCTTCAGGAAAGGAAGCGTAGGTAATCACATCATTGCCCTGACTTCTCCTGGGAGCTCCTGACCCTGGCAGGATCCATCTTGACTTTACACAGCGACGTCTTGCTTCAAAAGCTGCTCCCACCCTTTTCTTCTCTACTAGAATCAGTAGATCTGAGAGTAGTTAATCTTCAGTCTTCCTTTAGTCCTTGCCAACTATTTAGTTAACCACTTCTCCCTTCTCAAGAGGGTGATGTGTATAAGTGGCCTGATCACCATCTCACAGGAAGGGAAAGAGAGATTGATTAAGATTCTAAAAGTTGAGCAAAAGACAAAAATTGCATTGAGTTAAAATTACTCTTAAAAATCTGTTAACTCACAAATAAAGTGAAATCAGAGAAATGTCGTTTCTTAACAAGTCTAGCACAGCTGTTTTTTTTAAAAAAATCACTGATTCTTCAAATTGCAGGACCCCATGAAGTAGTTAATGCAGTCCCTGTTGCATTTGAAAAGAAGTATTTTTATTTAATTATTAAATCTGCCCAGTTCCCAAGGAGTGGCCTAGAGACCCCTCTGTCAGTGGGTTTGTGAGGTCAACACCATGCCCACAATATTACTTAGAGGTTACTTGTATTATTTACTCTCTTTCCCTCTTGAGAGTCTGAGTTCCAGGAGGCTATATGGCATGGGATGACTTCATGGTTCTGTCTGAGAGCTAATGGAATGTCTGCTCTTGTCTTCTTGTGTCATAGATAAGACTCACCAAAATAAAAGCTCTTTGAGATCTTCAGTTATTTTTTTTAAGAGTGTAAAGGGGCCTGGAGACCCAAAAGTTTGAAAACAGCTCCTCTGGTGCACAATGAGCCAACGGATATCCTAGAAGACCAACAATATAAGCCAACCTACTCAATCTCATACTAGAGTAAACACATATTGTAAAAATGTTTAGTGAAATTGCCCTTCTTATTTAGATATTTTGTTTTTCTCATTCCCCCTCACTCCTTAATATTACCAAATTTGTGTAAGTTGAACTCACAAATAATTCGACTTCTCAGTATAGAAATTTCTGTGTTTTTTTCTGTTACAAGCTATGGTAATATAATTCGTAAAATATTTCATCTTTCTCATTTGTCTTTTCCAAATACAAGTGTTTCTTAAGAAAATTAAGTGCTGGGCCTGTTGTAGAGGTATACACCATGAGCATAAAGCACAAATGAGAGTACAGGTAAAAATGGATTAAAGAGCTATAGTCCAGAGCTGTCCTCTGAATTGCCTATCTTAGAAAGAAGTCAAATTTGGTTTATTTTGATGGACAGGTAGGTTCATTATATCTAAATGTCACTTTTTTAAGAAATGTGAAAAGTGATCCCATTAATTCTTTGAGAATTTATCAGAGTCTGTCATTTTCCATTTTATGATTTGAGAGCCAAAACCAAAGTAGATCTATTCTAAAATGTGCCATATGCAAATGAGGGAAATGACACATTTGAAAATGCACTTATTTAATTATCTCTTGCAAAAAAACAGACAAAGGAGTTATTACATATTTTTTTCCCCCTGCTGGGAAGTCTTTAGAAAGAATCTCAAAGCTTTTGTTACAGAGCATGATGATGTTGGAGCCTTTATTTTTTTAATTATCTGTAGTGCAGTCAAGGATCCCTGGTGGTAAAGTGGTTAAAGCACTCGGCCGCTAATCAAAAGGCCAGCAGTTCTAACCCACCAGCTGCTCTGCAGGAGAAAGATGTTGTAATTTTCTTCTGTAAAGATTTACAGCTTTGGAAACTCTATGGAGCTGTCCTACTGTGTGTCCTGTAGGGTTCCTGTGATTTGGAATCAACTCAATTGCAGTGGATTTGGGTTTTTTGGATAGTGCAGTTATTAGGAGATCTTTGATGAGACTTTGGTGAGTCTTTCTGTAAAGAAGCTGCTTCTGAGTTCTATGAATATTTATGTTAAATAATCTGAACCAGTGAAACTAAATTTAATTCCTTGTCCATACTAGACCCATTCTACCATATCGTCATCTCTAATCCCTTCTATCATCCCTGATGAGATTTATTGTATTGGGCCAAATTTTTTTGACCATCTAAAAATCCCATTAAGCAGCTGCTACCATAGACTTCTTGGCTTTGTGAGAGACAAAAACATGGATTTATCTGTCATGTTCCTTGGTAGCGGAGGCACAGAGTTTATACAGAAGGAAGAGAATCACAGAATTTTAACATCTCAGAATTGAAAAGACTGAGAGCATATATAGTCATATTTGATGGCCTCCAATGGCAGTCCCTTCAGGCAGAATATCATATTATTATAGAGCTATGACTGATGAAACCTTCAGTTGTGTGTGAAACGTTGGCATTACAAGTCACATGACTGATGAAACCTTCAGTTGTGTGTGAAACATTGGCATTACAAGTCACATGAATGGTCAAACAGAAGTTATACTGAGACCAAAAGAGGAGAAATGAAATAAAAATTAATTCATGTAGTAAGGTTAATAAAGGCCTGGAGTCAGAAAAGCACAGACTTGTTTGGTGTGAGGTAAATGAGAAAATTTCCCTGTGTACCTGGCATATGGTGGGTTCTCAATAAATTTGCATAGACAAAAATACAGAATTAATGGCTGAGTGAATAATTGCAGAAGGGTCTGCTGTGTCCAGGCTTATGACGGTAAGGGAAGGCTGCTGGCAAACAAATATCAGCAGCCCAAGCATCAGCCTGTATGTCCTGACCTTGGCCCCTTTGCACATTTCATCCTAGACTTGATTCTGCATTTGTAGAATTACCCTTGCAGTGGGGACTGACGTTCATCTGTTTTTACCCACTACATAGGATTTTGGAGCTCTGGTGGCACAGTGGTTACGAGCTCAGCTGTTGACCAAAAGGTTAGCAGTTTGAATCCACCAGCTGCTCCTTGGAAACCCTATGGGACAGTTCTACTCTGTCCTATAGGGTCGTTATGAGTGGGAATCAACTCAACAGCAATGGATTACGGTTTACATAGGATTTTTAAAGCCTACTTTTCCCTTGCATCTTAATAAAGTGCTGGTTTTGCATCTCTCTGAAAAGGCTGCAAGTTGCTGCCATCTCTTGAACCTGAACAAAGAGCTTATTGTCATCTTCCTTGAAAAAGTCATATTGTCTATTTGGACCTCTACCTCCTCTCAACCCTGCTATTGAAGCACCAGAAATGCCATTCATTTGAATCATTTCCTTCTAGGATGTGTGTGTTCTTTGGGTTCATTCTAAAATGATGTGAAATGCTGGCATTTTCACAGATAATTTGGCTTCCCACAGTCTCTCTGAGACCCCTCTCTGTTGGAAATCACACTATTATAATGCATGTACCCCTAATACCCTGTGGAATCTTAAAGATTCTATAAATGGCTGGCCACAGGATATCTCTTGACATGAATTTCCATCTGTTATTAAAAATGGGTCCTTATGTATAAGGGGTCCAATTTGAAACAGGACACAGTTCCATCAACAGGGTCAGCCTTAAATAGATCTTTGACAGGAGAGGAAGTCTGGTAAAAAATTGAAGATGAATTTGGCCCTTTCCTTTTTTTTTTTCAATATAAAGGGTGGCATTTTGGTAGAAACTCCTCAAATTGTATTTTATAATTTGTGCTTAAAACTTCACAGCTTTTGAAGTCAATGAAGCATGAAACATATTATCAGCACAAGATGTCCACAATGTGGCAACATTATCACACTCTCAAATAAAAATGGAATCAAACCTCAAATTGAGCTGGGTGTATCGCAAGGAGTTTGGTTTTGGTTTTGGTATGCACGCAAGCTTTGAAGGTGCATCCTGTGTGCCTTTATCGGCTACAAAACGCAAATGTCGTTGAGTTACTGAGTTACTGTCATACATACAGACATATTATTTAGGGAAACCTTAGGAGAGGTAAACCAAAAGCCGTTTGTAACAAAGGACAGTGACAAAAAAAAGCACAACTCACAGACTCAAAAAACCTAGGTTAGAAAATAACATTGTGAAGGCTAGTTTATCCCAAACTCATGCATAGAGTTGGATGACTGTAGTCTTTCTGGAGTTGGAAAGAAATCCATCATGCAGCTCAAGAAATGTGTGAGGGAATAATCCAGAGTTAGAAACACGCTGGGGGGAGATAGCTGAAGTACATTCAAACTGATGTCTGCTGCAGACTGAAACCAAACACCTTATAGACAATCGATCGTTTTCTGAAATATAATTTAAAAAAAACAAGCTTAGAAAATGCATATATGAGAACATTGACCTATGTGCAGAGAAAAGGCAGCATTTACTTTGTAAAGCTATCAGGTGGTAATTCAATTTCCTGTTAACTGAACTTCAAGTATTCTGTTTCAGGTCATAGACTGGTGATGCTTATCATATAAATTGGTCAATAAGATTTACAAATAGTACTTTTAGTGCTTAGTTTTGTGCTTGTGGCTTTACAAAAGAAAATCAATTTAATTTCGTGCATTGGTTTTCTCCTTAAAATGTATGCAATTTGAATATGATTGACAAGGCGCGGCATCATTAATGCAGGCTGGTAAATGGACCGATTATGCTTACGAATACAGGAGTGGAGTGAATGAAAGCAACGTGTAATTGATTCTACACTTGGTCTGACTGTTCATTAACAGTTTGAATATGGCACAGTCACTTCGATAATGTAAAATGATGAGAGCAACCTATATGTGCTCTCTCATTTGTTTTAAAATTCATTATGCTAATATTTCTCTCAGAATGTCTTGCAGCATTTGCTTTGCAAAGAATAAGTCTGATGGAATGTTTGTAAATAAGTCCACATTTATTTGGCATTTCAATGGCACATTTTTTTTTCAGTTTAGATTTCTGGAAATGAAAGTGGGTTCTCCCCCTCATCCCCTTGAAAGTAAACCTTCTATCCTACCCTTCTTTTCTATATAGTTTAGACTAATTTCCCCAGGTAGAAGGAGGAAGGAGTGGAAGATGTCAGTTATAGCTTCAAAACAACAGGGATGATTTATAGACTGACTGATTTCAGAAATAGATGAGCAAAAGCAGGTTCTATTCGTCTTGCCACACTTTAGTCTGATGAAGTACAAGAGGGCCTGCCATCTCGTTTTCTTTACCTCTTCAAGGGCCTCCATTTGAAACGTTGATTAAATGTACAGATTGCACCGCTGTTTTCTCACCTTTCCTGAGTGCTGTCAGGTCAGAATGAGCGTCAAACACAGGAAGGCTGCTTTTCCTCTCTTGAAGGTGGAGCTGGACACTTTAGGTAAATATAATCACTTTTCTGCTCACAGAAAGATACGATGCTGATTCTGTAGTAGCCAGGCCTGCCCTTTCCTTTCCCCACAAATTCCTGCCGGATTATCAGAAGACAAAAAGAAACAGCAAAACTAGTGCTGGACCAGGCAGTCGTATCTAGAAGCTACAAATACATTATAATCTCCAAATTAGATTGTGTGTACAATTAATACATATATTAATATCATATTCCAACCTTTGTCTAGTTCTGATTTTTATTAAATCAAAGCAGTTGACATAATAAGATAATAGGTCTGAGAACTCCGTATCAATAATATATTTAATAATATCACCTTCCATGTGTTTTTTTAAAATTTACCTGCCACAAGACTGTGCAATTGATCAATGAGTACACCAAAATAAAGCCCAAAGTGACTGGGGAGTCCTGCATTGTACAGTTTTAAAATATATCTACAAATTCTTTGTTGCTCCTGCCATCAAGAGGTGAGGTCTATGTCCCTCCACATGAGACAGGGAGGGCTTTTGTAACAGTTGCAACCAATAGGTAATGTAAGTGATGCTGTGTGACTTTCAAGGCTAGGTTATAAAAGGTGGCACACCTTCCACCTGCTGGTTCACTTGCTTTTGCAGTCAAGGGCAGCCATATAAGCAATCTGACTTCTGCAATGCAGCCATGCTGCGAGCCAATGCAAACTAGCCCAAGAAAGAGAGATGACAGTCAGCCCCCAGCTGCTACAACCCCCACCGTCCCTATGCCAGTCACCAGCTGGCAGCAACCATCTGAGATCCTACGCCAGAAGACCTAGTCAAGCCCTTCCAGAATTTCAGATCTGCAGAAATCATAAGAGATAAAAAAAAAAAAAAAAAAATTTGATGATTGTTGTGTTAAGCCACCATGTCCATGTTTTGGAGTAATTTATTATACAGCAATCGCTAACCAGAATCCGTATGTATACAAAATATGAGACAAAAAGTAAATGCCAAATTTACACATACGAATGGATGACATTTCTTTCAATACATAGTCACCTTGGGCCATATGTATCCATAATCATGTTATCATTGTGATATCTTGTCTCCCCACACAGATCTGTAACTTCAGACATGTTATTCTGCCTCTCCGGGTCCCTTGAACAAGGAAGGGTGTATTAATTGATCAAGAGTGTACTGTTTGTCTTCTGCGGCACCTCTAGATGGATTGGACTGTTCGACCTTTCTGTTAACAGCTTAGCTCCTTAAACATCTGTGCCACACAAGGACTCTTTTACCATACTAAATGCCCAGAAAGTCCTGCCTAAGTAACTAGTTTGACTAATTTTACCCAGAAGTTTTCAAATTTTATTGACCTTTAAACTCAAATCTTACTGAACCCATGTGGGAAATGCTGCTGTATACAATCCTGTGTTGTTACTTTCAGGCTTTTCTTCCATTTAGATTCATTATTTGATTTAGACTATCCTAATTAGGTAACAAGTAGTAGCTACACCATCAGTGGAGTTAAAAAAACCCATTGCCACTGAGTTGATTCCAACTCAAAGCAACTCTATAGGACAGACTAAAACTGCCCCGTAGAGTTTCCAAGGAGCACTGGTGGATTCAAACTGCCAACCCTTTCGTTAGCAACCATAGCTCTTAACCACACTGCCACCAGGGTTTCCATCAGTGGCGTAAGGGGTGGAGTAAAGCTAAGCACAATCTCCTTTCACATACGTTTAAAAGTAGAAATTAATGTTAAAAAAAAAAAAAAAAGCCCGTTGCTATCCAGTCGATGCTGACTCATAGTGACCCTATAGGACAGAGTAGAACTGCACCATAGAGTTTCCAAGGAGCGCCTGCCGTATTTAAACTGCCGACCCTTTGGTTAGCAGCCATAGCACTTAATCACTATGCCACCAGGTTTTCCAGTGTTAAAATAGTCCTATAAAATTCATTACATGGGGTTCTGGACATGCATTACTTGAATATATACATCTATCATTACTATTATTACAAAAATGATATCACCGTTTGCTATTTTCTTGGTATATGCAACCTAATTTCCCTTTATCTTTCCCTCCTATATTGCAGTGGTTCCCACTTGAAAGCTTGGTTTACATGTGAAATAACATCTGCATTAATTCATGGGTGTTTTTCTGCCTATTTTGATCACAAGATACCACTTTTTTTTTTTTTTACTTTAGTGTGAATTGAATATACATTTTTAAATTTAGTTTTATTGTTGTTGTTGAGAACATACACAGCAAAACGTACAATTCATCAGTTTCTACATGTACAATTTAGTGGCATTGGTTACATTCTTCAAGTTGTGCAACCACTCTGGCCCTCCTTTTCTGCGTTGTTCCTCCTCCACTAACATAAACTCACTGTTCCCAAAGTTCCTGTGTAATCAGTGTGTTGTATAGTACCTGGGGACTAAAAAGCTTGCAAGCAGTCATCCAAGGGACAACAATTGTTCTCCATTCACCTGGAGCAACAGAGGAAGACCAAGGGTCAGGAGTAGGAGGAGGATATGGAATGAGTGACTAATTGGCTCCATGAACAACTGCCTCCTTTGCCATGAGACCTGAAGAACTGGATGGTGTTCAGTTACCATTTACTGAACATTTTGATCAAAGATTTCGTGGAAGGATCTTGATCAAAAGTTGGAAAATGCAGAACAGAATTAAAAATTTTCATGGACTCCAGACTTCTGGAGCCATGGAGGGTAGACGAACCCCTAAAACTTTGCCCTGAGATAATCTTTAAACCTTAAACCAAGAATATCCTCTGAAGTCTTATTAAAACTAAACAATAGTTTAATTTAATTAGTAAAAAAAGGCCTGCCTTGAGCATTATACCCTTTTTAAGAACTATCTATAAGGGATCAAATTGACAAGATACCATCTTTAATATTGGTTGACAAGGGTTTACAAACTGTTTAAGATTTAATGGTTGAAATGAGTGCTTTTGGGATTTTCTCAAACATCAAATAGTAGTCTCAGTGTTTGTCAGGAATTAGCAAAAATTTTTATTTAGTGATTTATTTGCTGCTATTTGTATTTCATATGCCACTATTCTTATTTTTTGTGTTAATTTTATTTTGTCAGTTTTGTTCTTGAAGTTAAATGATACTGTTTGTTGTTGTTGTTAGGTGCTGTCAAGTCGGTTCTGACTCATAGCTACCCTATGCATAACAGAACGAACCACTGCCCGGTCCTGAGCCATCCTCACAATCCTTGTTATGCTTGAGCTCATTGTTGCAGCCACTGTGTCAATCCATCTCATTGAGGGTCTTCTTCTCTTCCGCTGTCCCTGTACTCTGCCAAGCATGATGTCGTTCTCCAGGGACTGATCCCTCCTGACAACATGTCTAAAGTATGTAAGACACAGTCTTGCCATCCTTGCTTCTAAGGAACATTCTGGTTGTACTTCTTCTAAGACAGATTTGTTTGTTCTTTTGGCAGTCCATGGTATATTCAATATTCTTTGCCAGCACCACAATTCAAAAGCATCAATTCTTCTTCGGTCTTCCTTATTCATTGTCCAGCTTTCACTTGCATATGATGTGATTGAAAATACCATGACTTGGGTCAGGTGCATCTTAGTCTTCAAGGTGACATCTTTGCTCTTCAACACTTTAATGAGGTCCTTTACAGCAGATTTGCCCAACGCAATGTGTCCTTCGATTTCTTGAGTGCTTCTTCCATGGCTGTTGACTGTGGATCCAAGTAAAATGAAATCCTTGCCAACTTCAATCTTTTCTCTGTTTATCATGATGTTGCTCATTGGTCTACTTGTGAGGATTTTTGTTTTCTTTAATGTTGAGGTGCAATCCATGCTGAAGGCTGTGGTCTTTGATCTTCGTTAGTAAGTGCTTCAAGTCCTCTTCACTTTCATCAAGCAAAGTTGTATCATCTGCATAATGCAGGTTGTTAATGACTCTTCTTCCAATTGTGATACCCTGTTCTTGTTCATATTGTCCAGCTTCTCGGATTATTTGTTCAGCCTACAGATTGAATAGGTATGGTGAAAGAATACAACCCTGATACTGTTTAGCCAGAGCAAATAACTTTGTTTTATTATAATATTCCAGTAGTATTAGACTAAACCTGTCTCTTTCATCAAAGTTGATTAAGTTCATAGACAAAATTGAGAAGCAGGAAATGTAAGACATGTTGAAGTAATTTAGATTAAAATTTAGTATTTTTCTTCTAATCTTCCTTGACTTCTAGATTCTGTGAAACCTTTGCCTTCAAGTCAATTCTGGCTCATAGCAACCATATAGGACAGAGTAGAACTGCCCCATAGGTTTTTGAAGCAGATTACCACATCTTCCTCCTGCAGGGTGGCTGGTGGGTTTGAACTGTCCACCTTTTGGTTAGCAGCTGAGCACTTAACCACTGCACCACGAGGGCTCCTTGACTTAAGGATTAGAACAGTCCTATTTCGTTATATTTCTAAATTTAAGAGTTTATGTGTATGTAAATTCTAAAAAAATACCATGATGATTGGTTTTATATACAAAAAAAAAATCACGTTTTGTGTTTTTAAAAATAAATGGAAATTAGGGGCGGAGCCAAGATGGCGGACTAGGCAGACGCTACCTCGGATCCCTCTTACAATAAAGACACGGAAAAACAAGTGAATCGATCACATACATAACAATCTACGAACCCTGAACAACAAACACAGATTTAGAGACGGAGAACGAACTAATACAGGGAAGCAGCGATTGTTTCCAGAGCCTGGAGCCAGCGTACCAGTCAGGTACAGCACAAGCACAGAGAGCTGCTCCACCCCCCTGAACTAACCCCGGGAGGGAGACCAGCCGGTTCCGCGGGCGGCGTGGGACGCAGCCGGTAGGAGAAGTCCCCGGGAGGCATTGACTGGTCTTGGAATGGGGAGAGCAGCGTCCCAGCCAGGGAACCATCCCGCCGGGATATGGACTGGACCCAGCAGATTTTCTGGAAAAACTAGTTTCCCAGTGATGGCTCAGAGACAACAATCCATATCAAACCACTTAAAGAAGCAGACCATGACAGCTTCTCCGACCCCCCAAACAAAAGAATCAAAATCTTTCCCAAATGAAGATACAATCCTGGAATTATCAGATACAGAATATAAAAAACTAATCTACAGAATGCTTAAAGATATCACAAATGAAATTAGGATAACTGCAGAAAAAGCCAAGGAACACACCGATAAAACTGTTGAAGAACTCAAAAAGATTCTTCAAGAACATACTGGAAAAATAAATAAGTTGCAAGAATCCATAGAGAGACAACATGTAGAAATCCAAAAGATTAACAATAAAATTACAGAATTAGACAACGCAATAGGAAGTCAGAGGAGCAGACTCGAGCAATTAGAATGCAGACTGAGACATCTGGAGGACCAGGGAATCAACACCAACATAGCTGAAAAAAAAATCAGATAAAAGAATTAAAAAAAATGACGAAACCCTAAGAATTATGTGGGACTCTATCAAGAAGGATAACCTGCGGGTGATTGGAGTCCCAGAACAGAGAGGGCGGACAGAAAACACAGAGAAAATAGTTGAAGAACTCCTGACAGAAAACTTCCCTGACATCATGAAAGACGAAAGGATATCTATCCAAGACGCTCATCGAACCCCATTTAAGATTGATCCAAAAAGAAAAACACCAAGACATATTATCATCAAACTCACCAAAACCAAAAATAAACAGAAAAATTTAAAAGCAGCCAGGGAGAAAAGAAAGGTTTCCTTCAAGGGAGAATCAATAAGAATAAGTTCAGACTACTCAGCAGAAACCATGCAGGCAAGAAGAGAATGGGACGACATATACAGAACACTGAAGGAGAAAAACTGCCAGCCAAGGATCATATATCCAGCAAAACTCTCTCTGAAATATGAAGGCGAAATTAAGATATTTACAGACAAACACAAGTTTAGAGAATTTGCAAAAACCAAACCAAAGCTACAAGAAATACTAAAGGATATTGTTTGGTCAGAGAACCAATAATATCAGATATCAGCACAACACAAGGTCACAAAACAGAACATCGTGATATCAACTCAAATAGGGAAATCACAAAAACAAACAAATTAAGATTAATTAAAAAAAAATACACATAACAGGGAATCATGGAAGTCAATAGGTAAAAGATCACAATAATCAAAAAGAGGGACTAAATACAGAAGGCATTGAACTGCCATATGGAGAGTGATACAAAGCAATATAGAACAATACAAGTTAGGTTCTTACTTAGAAAAATAGGGGTAAATAATAAGGTAACCACAAAAAGGTATAACAACTCTATAACTCAAGATAAAAGCCAAGAAAAACGTAACGACTCAACTAACATAAAGTCAAACACTATGAAATGAGGATCTCACAATTTATTAAGAAAAACGCCTCAGCACAAAAAAGTATGCGGAAAAATGAAATTGTCAACAACACCCATAAAAAGGCATCAAAATGACAGCACTAAAAACTTATTTATCTATAATTACCCTAAATGTAAATGGACTAAATGCACCAATAAAGAGACAGAGAGTCACAGACTGGATAAAGAAACACGATTCATCTATATGCTGCCTACAAGAGACACACCTTAGACTTAGAGACACAAACAAACTAAAACTCAAAGGATGGAAAAAAGTATATCAAGCAAACAATAAACAAAAAAGAAGAGGAGTAGCAATATTAATTTCTGACAAAATAGACTTTAGACTTAAATCCACCACAAAGGATAAAGAAGGACACTATATAATGATAAAAGGGACAATTGATCAGGAAGACATAACCATATTAAATATTTATGCACCCAATGACAGGGCTGCAAGATACATAAATCAAATTTTTACAGAATTGAAAAGTGAGATAGATACCTCCACAATTATAGTAGGAGACTTCAACACACCACTTTCGGAGAAGGACAGGACATCCAGTAAGAAGCTCAATAGAGACACGGAAGATCTAATTACAACAATCAACCAACTTGACCTCATTGACTTATACAGAACTGTCCACCCAATTGCTGCAAAATACACTTTTTTTTCTAGCGCACATGGAACATTCTCTAGAATAGACCACATATTAAGTCATAAAACAAACCTTTGCAGAGTCCAAAACATCGAAATATTACAAAGCATCTTCTCAGACCACAAGGCAATAAAACTAGAGATCAATAACAGAAAAACTAGGGAAAAGAAATCAAATACTTGGAAAATGAACAATACCCTCCTGAAAAAAGACTGGGTTATAGAAGACATCAAGGAGGGAATAAGGAAATTCATAGAAAGCAACGAGAATGAAAATACTTCCTATCAAAACCTCTGGGACACAGCAAAAGCAGTGCTCAGAGGCCAATTTATATCGATAAATGCACACATACAAAAAGAAGAAAGAGCCAAAAGCAGAGAACTGTCCCTACAACTTGAACAAATAGAAACTGAGCAACAAAAGAATCCATCAGTCACCAGAAGAAAACAAATAATAAAAATTAGAGCTGAACTAAATGAATTAGAGAACAGAAAAACAATTGAAAGAATTAACAAAGCCAAAAGCTGGTTCTTTGAAAAAATTAACAAAATTGATAAACCATTGGCTAGACTGACTAAAGAAATACAGGAAAGGAAACAAATAACCCGAATAAGAAACGAGAAGGACCACATCACAACAGAACCAAATGAAATTAAAAGAATTATTTCAGATTATTATGAGAAATTGTATTCTAACAAATTTGAAAACCTAGAAGAAATGGATGAATTCCTGGAAAAACACTACCTATCTAAACTAACACATTCAGAAGTAGAACAATTAAATAGACCCATAACAAAAAAGAGATTGAAACGGTAATCAAAAAACTCCCAACAAAATAAAGCCCTGGCCCGGACGGCTTCACTGCAGAGTTCTACCAAACTTTCAGAGAAGAGTTAACACCACTACTTCTGAAGGTATTCCAAAGCATAGAAAAAGACGGAATACTACCCAACTCATTCTATGAAGCCACCATCTCCCTGATACCAAAACCAGGTAAAGACGTTACAAAAAAAGAAAATTATAGACCTATATCCCTCATGAACATTGATGCAAAAATCCTCAACAAAATTCTAGCCAATAGAATCCAACAACACATCAAAAAAATAATTCACCCTGACCAAGTGGGATTTATACCAGGTATGCAAGGCTGGTTTAATATCAGAAAAACCATTAATGTAATCCATCACATAAATAAAACAAAAGACAAAAACAACATGATCTTATCAATTGATGCAGAAAAGGCATTTGACAAAGTCCAACACCCATTCATGATAAAAACTCTTACCAAAATAGGAATTAAAGGAAAATTCCTCAACATAATAAAGGGCATCTATGCAAAGCCAACAGACAATATCACTCTAAATGGAGAGAACCTGAAAGCATTTCCTTTGAGAACGGGAACCAGACAAGGACGCCCTTTATCACCACTCTTATTCAAAATCGTGCTAGAAGTCCTAGCCAGGGCAATTAGGCTAGACAAAGAAATAAAAGGTATCCGGATTGGCAAGGAAGAAGTAAAGTTATCACTATTTGCAGATGACATGATTATATACACAGAAAACCCTAAGGAATCCTCCAGAAAACTACTGAAACTAATAGAAGAGTTTGGCAGTGTCTCAGGTTATAAAATAAACATACAAAAATCACTTGGGTTCCTCTACATCAACAAAAAGAACACTGAAGAGGAAATAACCAAATCAATACCATTCACAGTAGCCCCCAAGAAGATAAGATACTTAGGAATAAATCTTACCAAGGATGTAAAAGACCTATACAAAGAAAACTACAAAGCTCTACTACAAGAAATTCAAAAGGACATACTTAAGTGGAAAAACATACCTTGCTCATGGATAGGAAGACTTAACATAGTAAAAATGTCTATTCTACCAAAAGCCATCTATACATTTAACGCACTTCCGATCCAAATTCCAATGTCATATTTTAAGGGGATAGAGAAACAAATCACCAATTTCATATGGAAGGGAAAGAAGCCCCGGATAAGCAAAGCACTACTGAAAAAGAAGAAGAAAGTGGGAGGCCTCACTTTACCTGACTTCAGAACCTATTATACAGCCACAGTAGTCAAAACAGCCTGGTACTGGTACAACAACAGGCACATAGACCAATGGAACAGAATTGAGAACCCAGACATAGATCCATCCACGTATGAGCAGCTGATATTTGACAAAGGACCAGTGTCAATTAATTGGGGAAAAGACAGTCTTTTTAACAAATGGTGCTGGCATAACTGGATATCCATTTGCAAAAGAATGAAACAGGACCCAAACCTCACACCATGCACAAAAACTAACTCCAAGTGGATCAAAGACCTAAACATAAAGACTAAAACGATAAAGATCATGGAAGAAAAAATTGGGACAACCCTAGGAGCCCTAATACAAGGTATAAACAGAATACAAAACTTTACCAAAAATGATGAAGAGAAACCCGATAACTGGGAGCTCCTAAAAATCAAACACCTATGCTCATCTAAAGACTTCACCAAAAGAGTAAAAAGACCACCTACAGATTGGGAAAGAATTTTCAGCTATGACATCTCCGACCAGCGCCTGATCTCTAAAATCTACATGATTCTGTCAAAACTCAACCACAAAAAGACAAACAACCCAATTAAGAAGTGGGCAAAGGATATGAACACACATTTCACTAAAGAAGATATTCAGGCAGCCAACAGATACATGAGAAAATGCTCTCGATCATTAGCCATTAGAGAAATGCAAATTAAAACTACGATGAGATTCCATCTCACACCAGCAAGGCTGGCATTAATCCAAAAAACACAAAATAATAAATGTTGGAGAGGCTGCGGAGAGATTGGAACTCTCATACACTGCTGGTGGGAATGTAAAATGGTACAACCACTTTGGAAATCTATCTGGCGTTATCCTAAACAGTTAGAAATAGAACTACCATACAACCCAGAAATCCCACTCCTGGGAATATACCCTAGAGATACAAGAGCCTTCATACAAACAGATATATGCACACCCATGTTTATTGCAGCTCTGTTTATAATAGCAAAAAGTTGGAAACAACCAAGGCGTCCATCAACTGATGAATGGGTAAATAAATTGTGGTATATTCACACAATGGAATACTACGCATCGATAAAGAACTGTGACGAATCTGTGAAACATTTCATAACATGGAGGAACCTGGAAGGCATTATGCTGAGCGAAATCAGTCAGAGGCAAAAGGACAAATATTGTATAAGACCACTATTATAAGACCTTGAGAAATAGTAAACCTGAGAAGAACACATACTTTTGTGGTTACGAGGAGGGGAGGGAGGGAGGGTGGGAGAGGGTTTTTTTATTGATTAATCAGTAGATAAGAAATGCTTTAGGTGAAGGGAAAGACAACACTCGATACATGGAAGGTCAGCTCAAATGGACTGGACCAAAAGCAAAGAAGTTTCCGGGATAAAATGAATGCTTCAAAGGTCAGCGGAGCAAGCGCGGGGGTCTGGGGAACATGGTTTGCGGGGACTTCTAAGTCAATTGGCAAAATAATTCTATTATGAAATCATTCTGCATCCCACTTTGAAATGTGGCGTCTGGGGTCTTAAATGCTAACAAGCGGCCATCTAAGATGCATCAATTGGTCTCAACCCACCTGGAGCAAAGGAAAATGAAGAACACCAAGGTCACACGACAACTAAGAACCCAAGAGACAGAAAGGGCCACATGAACCAGAGACCTACATCATCCTGAGACCAGAAGAACTAGTTGGTGCCCAGCCACAATCGATGACTGCCCTGACAGGGAGCACAGCAGAGAACCCCTGAGGGAGCAGGAGATCAGTGGGATACAGACCCCAAATTCTCATAAAAAGACCAAACTTAATGGTCTAACTGAGACTAGAGGAATCCCGGCGGCCATGGTCCCCAGACCTTCTGTTGGCACAGGACAGGAACCATCCCCGAAGACAAGTCATCGGACATGAAAGGAACTGGTCAGCGGGTGGGAGAGAGACGCTGATGAAGAGTGAGCTGATTATATCAGGTGGACACTTGAGATTGTGTTGGCAACTCTTGTCTGGAGAGGGGATGGGAGGATAGAGAGAGAGGGAAGCCGACAAAATTGTCAAGAAAGGAGAGACTGAAAGGGCTGACTCAAGAGGGGGAGAGCAAGTGGGAGTAGGGAGTGAGATGTATGTAAACTTATATGTGACAGACTGATTGGATTTGTAAACGTTCACTTGAAGCTTAATAAAAGTTATTAAAAAAAAAAGACAAAGAAAAAAAAATACCATTGGCTGACCTCTAGTTAGTTACCAAAGTTCAAGGACAGCATTTAAAATAAATAAATAAAATAAAATAAATGGAAATTAAAGTATATAGATTACTTTTTTGAAATATTTAATACAGTGAAAAATAAATGCTAGGCAGTTATCTGTAGCATATCTCACGTATGTAAGGATTGGTAGGTTGCATTTTAAAATTGGTAGGAATGTTTTGAAATAATTCCTCTGGGAATTCTCTTAGCATATTTTCAGAAGCTTAGCCTCCTTTATTGTACACAATTAAAATAATGTTTGGCGTTGGCTCTTCCTCCCCATGTCGATTCAGAGTGCTCATTTTACAGGTAATTATCAGTTTATTTCCTACCAAGGATTTGCCTTTTGCCAGCGTAGAAGTTATGCACATTTTAGATTATAATCTGCCTCATTTGCATCTGACAAATAATGGTCGGACTATTTACCGGAAGGGGATTCCTTTTCAGAGTTATCACTTTTCTGGGAAATTGCCCACTCTAGGAAGCTGCGCTATCTAAAATATTTTACCAAAGAACAATTTGCATCATCAATAGTTTTTAGCTTGTATGTCTCCAGGCTCCAACACAAATGCCTAAAATAAATAAAGCACCAAATATGTGAAATGTGAAAAATATCTTACTTACCATATTTTTCCTTCCTTTTCCATTTACAGATGTCATCCATACTGTAGGACCAATAGCTAGAGGCCATATTAATGGTTCCCACAAGGAAGACCTTGCGAATTGCTATAAATCATCTCTGAGACTGGTGAAAGAGAATAACATCCGATCAGTCGTAAGTACTTCCATGTTCCTCATTTTTTTTTTCTTGTTCAGGCTTTATGTTTTGAAAATCAATACTGTCCAAAAAGGTAAAGGTTTATATATAACATAACATCAGTAAGAACTCATAGATGAGTTTTTCTGCATATTTTAATCACAAGATACCATCTTTAATAGTGAATGTCTTCAATTCTGAAAGCTAAGTTTAAGGCTCCTGGCAAGTTTTGTAGCTTATTGGTTATCATGATTCTACTCTTTGGTGAGCTGTAAATATTTGCTTAATGGTTCATGCTGTTTGAAGATTTAAAACTTTTGAACTGGACATATGTCATCTCCTTTCTTCTTTCTGTTTAGCCAATATCTTTGGAAGAAATAAAGATGATGGTGGTGGTCAATAGATTTAAAGAAGAAAAATAGCAAGTGTTTTGAGTTTATCATAATATTGTCCATTTCATTGCATATTGGTAGTATTTTTTTTTTATATATGTTTAGAGCTCAGCTAATTCTTTGTCTACATGTATGAGTATGTATGTGCATATATAAATATGTAAGTTTCAGAATTGGCTCATTTGCTGAAATTTACTGTGTGTATATATGTGTGTGTGTGTTGACCTGAAAGTTGTTATTCTTTTAGATTTATTTTGCTTTTCTAAGCTGCATATGCCACATCCCTTTTAAGTTGTACCAATTTAGACAGGGAGTTCAGAAAATGTGGATTTAATCTATTTTCTTACCAGTAGACAGAGATGAAAAGAATTCTCTTCTAGCTGGATTTGGAGGTATTTATTCACCTGCTTTTATTTTGTAACATTTTATATCTTTATTACATAGCAATTACACAAGGAAAATAAAACTATGAGAAAAATGAGAGTATAAATATCCTATAATATCCAGTTACTTTTTCCAGGATCCCATGGTTGACTTAGAGTTTTGCTGAAATTGTGAGTCCGGAAGATAGTTAAATACTTGATTGACTTCTTAGCAGATTACATGGATCAGTATTGCTTGGGAGTTCACAAAAGTGGTGGTTTTATTATTTCTATGAAGGAATATTGAAAAGCAGACATAGATGGGTGCCGTACTCTTCCTGCATGATTATAATTATGAAGCGCCTTTTTCAATGCTGCATTGGTGAATTTGCTTGAAGTAAACATTTTTGCAAGCCAATTATAAAGCCTTTTTAATCTTTGTACAATTTTAAAGAGCTGGATATCTATTTCACTCTGATATTTAAAAATATTCTGTTTTCAAATGGATCAATATGCAAGACCCTGTTCTGTCTGAGAGGACAAAGTAAATTACTAAACCAGTTGGTTGATTTTGTTTTCTACAGGAAAATAAGGAAAGTCAAAACAGGTGTGCACATTCTGGGAATAATTAAAATTTGTCAACATGGCTATTAATGTTTAAAAAATTAAGAAACCGAAGTGCTTGAAAAAAATGGGCATGTATAGAAGTTTCTAACTTGGATAATATGGATCTTGAGACTGAAGGAAATGCACTAATGAACTCAATGGCATTCCATGCAATTTGTTTTTAAAAGACAAGGACAAGTAAAAAGAGGCCAGCTCATTAGAAACAAGGTAAAGCAATAGTTATCCTTTTCATAGGAAAAAGAAACATGCCTAACTATGATCATCTTAAAATGGTCAAACCTGTTGATATGATACTTGCTGCCATTAGGTAAAGCATAGAGGAATTATGCTGTTGTTAGGTGCCATCCAGTAGACTCTGATTCATAGTGACCCTGTGTACAACAGAACGAAACCCTGCCCGGACCTGCATCATCCTCACAATCATTGCTACGTTTGAGCCTGATGTTGCAGCCACTGTGTCAATCCATCTTATTGATGATCTTCCTCTTTTTCGCTGACCCTCTACTTTACCAAACATGATGTCCTTTTCCAAAGGACTGCACTGTCCTGGTAACAAGTCCAAAGTGCATGAGATGAAGTCTTGCCATCCTCGCTCGTAAGGAGTATTCTGGCTGTATTTCTTAGGAGAAAATTTTGTTAGTTCTTCTGGAAGTCCATGCTATACTCAATGTTCTTGGCCAACAAAAGCATAGTTCAAAGGCATCAAATTTCAAAGGCATCGACTCCTCTTTTGTCTTCCTTATTCATTATGTGCACCTCTCCCATGCACATGCATATGAGGCAACTGAAAATACCACGGTTTGAATCAGATGCACTTTAATCCTCAGAGTGACATCTTTGCTTCTGAGTACTTGTAGAAAGGTCTTTTGCAGTAAATTTGCCCAACGCAATATGTAATTTGGTTTCTTGGCTGCTGCTTCTCTGGGCATTGATTATGGATCCAAGTAAAACGAAATCCTTGACAACTTTAATATTTTCTCCATTTATCATGATGTTGCTTATTGTTCCAGCTGTGAGGATTTTTGTTTCCTTCATATTGAGGTGTAATCCATACTGAAGGCTGTAGTCTGATCTTCATCAGTAAGTGCTTCAAGACCCATTCGCTTTCAGCAAGCAAGGTTGTATTGTCTGCATATTGCTGGTTGTTAAGTCTTCCTCCAATCCCGTTGCCATGCTCTTCTTCATATATCATAGAGTCCAGCTTCTCAGATTATTTCATTAGCATAAAGATTGAATAAGTATAGTGAAAGGATGCAACTCTGGTGTACACCATTCCTGATTTAAACCACACAGCATCCCCTTGTTCTGTTCAAACGACTGCCTCTTGATCTATGTACAGATTCTTCATGAGTATAATCAAGTGTTCTGGAATCCCCATTCTTTGCAATGTTATCCATAATTTGTTATGATCCACACAGTCGAATGCCTTTGCATAATCAATAAAACACAGGTAAACATCTTTCTGGTATTCTGTGCTTTCAGCCAAGATCCATCTGACATCAGTCTTCTTCTGAATCCAGTCCGAATCTCTGGCAGTTCCCTGTTGATGTACTGCTGCACCCTTTTATTGCATTATTTTCAGCAAAATTTTACTTTTGTATGATATTAATGGTATGTTTCAATAATTTCTGCATTCTGTTGAATCACCTTTCTTTTGGATGATGCAAATTTGGACCTCTTTCAGTCAATTAGTCAGGTGGCTGTCATCCAAATTTCATGGCATAGACAAATGAGAGTATCCAGCGTTGCATCCGTTTGTTGAAACATCTCAATTGTTATTCCCAAATTCCTGGAGTCTTTTTTTTCACTAAGGCCTTCAGTGTAGCTTGGACTTCTTCCTCTCGATAACATCAGTTCTTGATCATATGCTACCTTGTGAAATGTTTGAACATCAACCAATTCTTTTTTTGGTACAGTGACTCCATGCATTCCTTCCGTCTTCTTTTGATGTTTCCTGTGTTGTTCAATATTTTCCCCACAGAATTCTTCAATGTTGCAACTGGAAACTTAAATTTTTTCTTTGGTGTTTTCAGCTTGAGAAATGCCAAGTGTTTTCTTGCCTTTTGGTTTTCTAACTCCAGGTCTTTGAACATTTCATTTAATACTTTACACTGTCTTCACAAACCACTCTTTGAAATTTTCTGTTCAGCACCATCATTTCTTCCATTCTCTTTAGCTATTCTGTGTTCAAAAGCAGGTTTCAGAGCCTCTTTTGAGATCCATTTTAGTCTTTTCTTTCTTTCCTGTCTTTTTAATGACCTCTTGCATTCTTCATGTATGATGTCCTTGATGTCATCCCACAACCCATCTTGTCTTCAGTCATTAGTGTTCAATGGGTCAAAACTATTCTTGAGATGGTCTCTAAATTCAAGTGGGTTATACTTACGGTCTATTTTGGCTATGTGAACTTGTTTTAATTTTCTTCAGCTTCAGCTTCAACTTCAACTACAAGCCGTTGATAGTCTGTTCCAAACTTGGCCCTGGCCTTGTTCTGACTGATGATATTGAGCTTCTCCATGGTCTCTTTCCACAGATGTAGTCGATTTGATTCCTGTGTATTCCATCTGGTGAGGCCGACATGTTTAGTTGTTGTTTTTGTTGTTAAAAAGATATTTTTAATGAATAAGTAGTTGGTCTTGCAAAATTCTATCATACAATCTCCAAGGTCATTTCTATCATCATGGCCATATTCTCCAACAACAGATCCTTTTTCTTTGCTTCCAACTTTTGTATTCCAATCACTAGTAATTATCAATGCATCTTGATTGCATGTTTGATGAATTTCAGAAAGCACATGTAAAAATCTTCAATTTCTTCATCTTTGAAATAAGTGGTTGCTGCGTAAACTTGAATAATAGTCTTATGAGCTGGTTTTCCGTGTAGGCATATTGGTACTATCCTATCCTGACTGTGTTGTATTTCAGAATAGATCTCGAAATGTTCTTTTTGATGATGAACGTGATGCCATTTCTCTTCCATTTGTCATTACTGACAATGTAGAGTATATGATTGTACAATTTAAAATGGCCAATAACAGTCCATCTCAGCTCACTAATGCCTAAGATATCCATCTTTATGCGTTCCATTTCATTTTTGACTACTTCCAATTTTCCTAGACTCGTACTTCATACATTTCACATCCACATTAATGGATGTTTGCATCTGTTTCTTCTCATTTTGAGTTGTGCCACATCAGCTAATGAAGGTTCCAAAAGCTTTACTCCACCCATGTCATTAAGATCGACATTACTTTGAGGAGGCAGCTTTTCCCCAGTTATCCTTTGAGTGCCTTCGAACCTGATGTGCTCATTTTTGGCACTGTCTCAGATAATGCTCTTCTGCTATTCACAAGATTTTCACTGGCCAATCTTTTTCAGAAGTAGACCGCCATGTCCTTCTCCTAGTCTGTCTTAGTCTGAAAGCTCTGCTGAAACCTGTCTACCATGTTTGACCCTGCTGGTATCTGAAATACTGTGGCATAGCTTCCAGCATTGCAGCAACATGCAAGCTACTACACTAAGACAAACTGATAGATAAGTGGTGGAGAGAAATTATAGATAATTTTCATCAGGTGGCCTGGAGATTGTATTAGGCCTATCTTAACATCTTTGATGGTAATTTTGAAGAGTCGGTTACATGTTACCTGAATTAAATCAGCAGGTGGTAAAATTGAATTCATTCCAATATTAGTAAGTGAAAATGGAGATGGAAAATATATGCAAAATGTGAAACAAAATGTTTAGGTAAATTAATCACCATGTTCTTGGATGGTTGGCTAGAGTTATCATCAAATGACTTGCCTCTTACTCCTAAAAAGATTTTTTTCTCTTCCTTTTTTTAAAAGAAGAAATAGGGCTTTCTACTTAAAATATATATTTTATATTTGGTGAAAGTATATATAGAAGATTATACACCATTGAACAATTTCTACCATCACAATTCAATGGCATTGATTATATTCTTTAAGTTGTGTCATCATTCAATTTCTCTCACCATTGTCTTACCACCATTGACTTAGACTCAGGACCCCATAAACTACTCATTTATGCTTTATAGTTACTGTTGTCAATGTGATCTGATATACGTAATTCTTTAAAGAAGTTCAGTGCTCAAGGTGAATGTTCTTTACTAATTCAGCTAAAGTGTTGTTTACTTTGATTTCAGGGGATATTTTTGGTTCAAGGTTCATAAATTTTCTCAGAGCAAGAGATTTGTGAGTCCCTCTGCTTTCAGTGGGCCCGTAAGCCTGGATTCTATACAAAATTTTAAAGTATTTTCTACAGTTTCTCCCCTTTTATCTGTGTATTGAGTCCTCGATCAAAACGTTCAGTAATAGTAGCTGGGTACCCTTTATTTCTTCTAGTCTTGTGCCAAAGGAGACAGTAGTTTATGGAGATAAGTAAATCGGCATCCAGTTCTTTCTTCGATTTCCTGGGTCTCCTTCTTCTGCTGCTGCTCTAAGTGAACAGAGATCAAATATTGTATCTTGGATAGCCACCTGCAAGTTTTCAAGACCCCAGGCACCACTCACCAAACTTTGGGGTAGAATAGAAACTCTAAAAATAGTGATAAGCCAATTGGCTGGACAGTCCCAGGAAGCCATGACCCTAAGCCTAAGAACCAAGAAAAGTAATTCCATGAGGTGTTTGGTTGTGCTTAGTTTCAACAATTATATCCTATCTTTTTTTTTGGTTGCTGTTGTTGCTGTAAAATTATATATAACAACGCAATGTTTGTCATTTTCCCCTTTTTCTGGTGTACAACTTAGTGATATTAGTTACATTTGTCCAGTTATGTGACTATTACCCTTAATCGATGCCAGTCACCATAGGCACAAACCCACTACTTCCCAGAAATGATTTCCTCTCTCTCTCCCCCTCCCCACTCCAGGTAAACATTAATAGTCATTGACCTGTATATATTTACCTATTCTGTCATCTCATATAAGTGAAGTATTTCATACAGTATTTATCCTTTTGTGATTGGCTTATTCACTCAGCATAATGTCTTTAAGATTTGTCCATGCTGTAGCATATATCAGGACTTCATTTTTCTTTATGGCTGAGTAGTTTTCCATTGTATGTATGTGACATATTTTGTTTAACCATTCATTTATTGACGAGCCTGTAGATTGTTTCCACCTTTTTTCTATTGCGAACAGCGCTGCTATGAACATAGTTGTACACATGTCTCCTTGTAGTGCCCTAGAGTATATACCTAGGAGAGGAATTGCTGGGTCATATGGCAGTTCTATTTCTGATTTTTTGAGGAATCATGATACTGTTTTCCACAAATGTTGTACTATTTTACATTTCTACCAGCAGTGGATAAGTGTTCCTATTTCCCCACATCCTCACAAACATTTGTTATTTTCTGTTTTTTTTTTTTTTAATCATTGCCAGTCTAATAGGAATGAGATACCTCTCATTGTAGTTTTGATTTGTATCTCTCTAATGGTTTTTTAATGGTGACACCAGGCTTCTTTTCATATGTTTATCGGCTGCCTGGATATCCTTTTTGGTGAGGTGTCTATTCAAGTCCTTTGCCCATTTTTTGACTGGGTTATTTGGTTTTTTTGTTGTTAAGTTAAATTAGTTCTAAATGTTTTTTGGATATTAGACCTTTAACAGATGTGTAGTTCCCAAAGATTTTTTTCTCAGTCTGTAGGTTGTCTTTTTACTCTTGATTAAGTCATTTGATGAACATAAGCATTTAATTTTTATAAGGTCCCAATTATCTATTTTGTCTGATATTCCTCATGGATTTCTTGTTGTATTTGATAATCTATCCTTAAAAAAAAAAAAAAGTAGTTACCATGGCTTCACATCAGTATTTTCTTCCAAGAACTTTATGATTTTAGATTTAACTTTTAGGTCCATTTTGAATTAGTTTTTATGTGAGGTGTGAGGTATGGGATATTGCTTCATTTTTTCTACAGGTGGGAATCTAAAATTTCCCAGCCTCGTTTCAAGGAGAGACAGTTTTTTCCCCACTGAATTGGTTTAGCACCTTTGTCAAAAATCAGTTGATGACAGATGTATAGTTTTATTTCTGGGCTGCCAATTCTATTCCTTTTATCTAGGTATCTATCATTAAACCAGTACCAGACTGTTTTGATTATGGTAGATGCATAGTGTGGTTTGAAACTGGAAAATATGAGGCTTTCCACTTTGTTCTTCTTCAAAATTGCTTTGGCTATTCAGGGCCTCTTTCCTTTCCATATAAAGTTGAAAATTAGTTTTTCCATTTCTGTAAAAAATGCTGTTGCAATTTTTATCAAGATTGTATTGAATCTATAGATTGCTTTGGGTAGTATTGACATTTTCATAGTATGAAGTCTTGCAATCCATAAGCACAGAAAATCCTTCCATTTATTTAGGTCTGCAGCAGTGTTTTATAGTTTCATCTCTTGCAGCAGTGTTTTATAATTTTTATTGTATAAGTCCTTTATATCCCTGGTTAGGTTACCTATGTATTTTATTCTTTTATGTGCTGTTGTTCTTTTTGATTTCCTCTTCATATTTCTCCTTGATGGTGTGTAGAAACCAAATTGATTTGGATGTTCATCTTGTACCCTGAAATTTTGCTGAATTCTTCTATTAGTTCTAGAAGCTTCCCTGTGGATTCTTAGGCTTTTCTATATAAAGGATCACATCATCTGCAAATAATGATAGTTTTACTTCCTTCTTTCCAATTTAGATAGCTTAATTTTCCTTTTTTTTTTTTTTTTTTGCCTCCTTTCTCTGTATAGGACTTCAGTACAATATTTGAATAGAAATGGTGATTGTGAGCATCTTTGTCTCATTCCTGTTCTCAAACAGAAGGCTCTCAGTCTTTCTTCACTGAGCATAATGTTGGCTGTTGTTTTTTCATAAAAAACCAAACCCAGTGCTGTCAAGTCGATTCCGACTCAAAGCGACCCTATAGGACAGAGCAGAACTGCCTCATAGAGTTTCCAAGGAGCACCTGGCAGATTTGAACTGCCGACCCTTTGGTTAGCAGTCGTAGCACTTAACCACTGTGCCACCAGGGTTTCCTGTTTTTTCATAGATGGTTTTAATTATGTTGGGGAACTTTCCTTCTATTCCTATCTTATTGAAAGTTTTTATCAGAAAGGAATATTGGATTTTATCAAATTTCTTTTCTACTTCTATTGAGGTGAACATGTCATTTTTCCTTTTGTTATATTAATGTGGTGTATTATATTGATGGAGCTCTGGTGGCACAGTGGTTAAGAACTTGGCTGGTAACCAAAAGTCCTCAGTTCAAATCCACCAGCTGCTCCTTGGAAACTCTACGGGCCAGTTATTCTCTGTCCTATAGGGTCGCTATGAGTCAAAATCAACTAGATGCAACAGGTTTTTGGTTTATTAAATTGATGGATTTTCTAATGTTGAACCATCCTTGCATTCCTAGAATAAATTCAATCTGGTAATGGTGTATAAATTCTTTTAATATGTTGTTGGATTCTGTTCACTAGTATTTTATTGAGAATGTTTGCTTCTATATTGTTGAGGAATATAGGTCTGAAGTTTTCTTCTAATGTCTTTGTCTCTGGTACAAAGTAATGCTGGCTTCATAGAATGAGTTAGAGAATATTCCTTCCTCTTCTATATTTTGGAAAAGTTTGAGCAGGATTAGTGAAAATTCTTCTCTGAATTTTTGGTAAAATTCCCCTATGAAGCAGTCCAGTCCAGGACTTCCCCTACCCTTGGAATTTTTTTTATTACTGATTCAGTCTCTTCCCTTGTTATGCGTGTGTTGAGATTATCTACCTCTTTTTTTGTTAGTTTAGGTCGGTTATGTGTTTCTAGGAATGTGTCCATTTCATCTAAGTTTTTGAATTTGAGTATAACTTTTTATAGTAGTTTGTTATAATCCTTTTTATGTCTGTTGGGTCTATTGCAATGCTGCCAGTTTTATTTCTTATTTTAGTTATTTTTTTACTTTCACTTTTTTTCTTTGTCAGTCTAGCTGAAGGTTTGTCAATTTTGGTGACCTTTTCAAAGAGCTACCTTTTGGTTTTGATGATTTTCTCTGTTGTTCTTCCATACTCCAAGTTATTTATTTCTGCTTTGATATTTATTTATTTTTTTGATCTTTATTATTTCCTTTCTTCTGGTAGCTGCAGGCTTAGCTTTCTCTTTGCTCTTTTTTTTCTAGTTTCTCAAGTTGTAGAGTTAAACTGTTGATTTAAGATCTTTCCTCTTTTTGATGTAGTCATTTATTGGTAGGAATTCCTTTCTGAAGATTGCTCTCACTGTATCCCATAGGTTTTGGCATGTTGTGTTTTCATTTTTAACTCCAGTTTTTTTTTTTTTTCACTCTTGATTTCTTCCTTGACCCATTGGTTGTATAATAGTGTGTTATTTAGTTTCCGTATACTTATGTGTTTTCTATTCTTCCTTGTATTATTAATTTCTAGTATTATTCTTTTGTGGTCAGAGAATATACTTTGTGTCATTTCAACCTTTTTAAACTTGTCAAGGCTTGTCATGTGCCAGGATGCCCTTTCTTATGTCTAATGCAGAGGTTTCTCTGCCTGTGGTGCTTTCACTGGGCTCCAGACCTTTGCAAAGTCTGGATCTCACTGTTCGCTGCATGCTGCCATTTCCTTCCAGGACCCCTGTGGTACCAAGCCTGCAGTCCACCAATGTGCCATTTCTTAGGTCTATTTTCTCAGGCTTCCCTGCCATGGTACCTTCACCAGGGCCTGACTGTTTGGAAACTCCAGACCTCACTGTGCTCTGTGTTTGTTGCTACTATTCCAAGATGATCACACTGGGAGGATAGTGTGGTGAGGATGCTCTGCAAACCTCTGCTCTCCCACAGTCAGCATGTTACCTTTTACTTGAATCAGGTTCCCTTTGGTTCCTATCCTTTATTTGATGTTCAGAGTTCTGAGACGTATCAATTTTTCAATATTTTCTTGTTGCCTTCTTTAATAGTTGTGGATGCTCAGGGCATGCAGCTACTTGCTCAGGGCATGTAGATGCTCAGGGCACGCAGCCATCTTGCTCCACCTTCAAGGACTTTGTATTTTATACAGAATGTCGTATTCTTGAATGACATTAAATCAATAATAATAATAATAATGATAAAATGGCATAGAGTTCTGGTTATTTAGGGAGAAATAGAAAATTCTTAGAAATTTGATTGTACTTTGTAGAATTATCACCATAGAGGAGCAGAGATGGTTGATATAAAAGACCTTGTTATTAAAGATGAAAAATAAACTTAACTTGAGCTCATGTCAAAGAATATTTCTTATAGCCTTACTAGATTGGCTTAGTGTTTGGTCTAACATATATCGCTTTGTGACGATGGACAACCTTATCCAACGTTTTGTAGCCTTAGTTTCTACATATTAAGGATCAGAAAAGTGATACTGTAATCTCAGGCCTGTCTACCATAGGGATCAAGTGAGATAACAGAAGTTAAGATAATTTGAAAAATGAAATTACCTGTAAAAGTTTTTAGAAATATTACTTCAAATATAACATATTTTAACATTTTATGGTTTGGCAACTTAGGAAGTAGAGATTGTTCTTGCTTCAATATCTGTTCTGAAAACAATACCTCTAGAGACATACCATATTATTTCTTGATGTTTTTGATCCAGAAACAATTATGAAGTATTGAGTTAGTATATTTATTTAAGCAATGAAAACTCTTACTAGCATTGTTAATAACTATTAATAGCATCTTATCTGTAATCATTAGCAATATTATTGTTAATATTGCCAACTCATTTCTGCATTAACAGTATTTAGCACAGAGCCTAGAATAGCTTTATTGCATTGTATCAAATTAAATTATATTAACCATGTCACTAGCTATAACGGTCTTGAATTCGTTGTCTAATTTTTAATTCTCAAAAAATGCTCTCAGCTTATTACACTTTCTCCCATTATGTGATGTTTGGCAGTAATGCTACAAAAATGAATAAGAAGTACACAGTTAAATCTGGGTAGCTGATACGTAAGAAAATAGGTATGAGACAATATGGTAAATACCATAATGGGATATATTGCTTTATTGGTCCTGATTGGCTAGACTGTACTGCAGGAACAAATAACTTCCCAATATTAGTGGCCTAACCCAACAAAACTTTCTTGTCATTCATGTTCTAATTCAAAGTATATGGACAGGGGGCTCTGCTTGGCAGTTATTCAGGGATTCTAGCTTAGGGACCTTCCATTATCTTGTAGCTGTACTATCTAGAATTTACAAAATCGTATGTGAAATGTTTGCTGTCTCAGCCTAGAAGTGACACACATAATTTCTTCTTCCATTTCCTCAGCCAAAACTATTCACATACCCTGGTCTACTTCATAGAGGCTAGGACAATGCCCATGAAAGAATTGAATATTTGGTGTGCTATAGATTGAATTGTGTCCCTCAAAAATATGTATTGTAAATCCTAACCCCTACACCCATGGTTTTAATCCCATTTGGGAATGGGTTTTCTTGGTTATGTTAAAGAGGCAGTATTAGCGTAGGGTGTGTCTTAAGTCAATCTCTTTTGAAATATAAAGGAGCAGACTGAGCAAGCAAGAACAGATGGGGGAAGATAGATGCCATACCATATGAGATCTCTAAGGAACCAAGAAACAGAAGCTGAAAAGAGACAAGGTCCTACCCCTAGAGCCAACACAGAAAGAAAGCCTTCCCCTTGAGCTGATGCTCTGAATTTGAACTTCTAGATGCCTAAACTGGGAGAAAACAAATTTGTTTTTAAAAGACACCATTTGTGGTATTTCTGTTATAGCAGCACTAGATAAATAAGACAAAAATTGGTACCAGAGTGTGGGATATTGCTGTAAAAAATACCTAAAATGTGGAAGTGGTTTTGGAATTGGGTAATGGGTGGAGGCCGGAAAAATTTTAAGGTGCCTAACAGTGAAAGCCTAGATTGCCTTGAAGAGACTGTTGGCAGAATTACAAATGTCAAACGCAATTCTGGTGAAAGCTCAGAAGGAAGTGAGGGCAGAATTAAGAAAGTGCTTATCGTCTTAGACATCATCAACAGAATGTTGCTGGACATGTGGACAGTAAGTGTGTTTCTTGTGAGGCTTTAAATGGAGATGATGAACACGTGATTGCACAATGGAGGAAAGCTGATGCTTTTTATGCAATGGCAAAGAGCTTGTCTGAATACATTCATATGTTTGGTGGAAGGTAGAACTTGTAAGTGATGAACCTGGATATTTGGCTGAGGAGATTTCTAAAGAAAATCTTAAAGGGACCATGTGGTTTCTTCTTGCAGCTTATAGTACAATGCAAGAGGCAAGAGATGAACTTAAAAATGAATGTAACCAACGTCATGGAACAAGTTGTATAAAAATTGTTAGATGGGAACCTAATATGCTATATAATCTTTCACTTAAAGCACAATAAAGTAAGAAAAATAAACTGTATAAGTGAAGACAAAGCTTAAAGGTTTGGAAAAGTCTGTTGTACAAATGAAGCATATGTGTCCTAGAACATTCACCAAGGGCTTGGCTACACCATCTTTTGTTAAAGAGATTACGTCGTGGCTGATGGATCTAACCAACTACCACAGAGGAAAACCCATAAGCCTAGACTGAAGAGGACAGAGATGGGTCAGAGGAAGGAAAGCTGTCTGCCTCTTGGAATTCTACAGGCAGGAAACAAGTCAAAGGAGCTACATCTGCTGTCCTTCTAGAAAAGAAAAGGACCATTTCTGGAGCAGCTCGGAGACCAGCAGAACTGATGGAAGGAGTACAGGAAGCAGGGCTACCTCAGTTTCAAAGACAGGGGCCAAGGTCTCCTAGGTCTCAAAGGGTGGTCCCACAGCCTCCTAGGTTTCAAAAGCTGAAACTATAGACTCTTAGGTTTCAGAGGGTCAAGCCAAGTTCTCCTAGGTTTCAGAGTCAGATCTCTACTCACTCAGTTCCAGAGTGTGGTGCTGCCATTAAGATGAACCAAGAGAATGCGGCAGCCAGCCAAAGCTATGGGGGCAGGGCTGCATACCCAAAGGCCAAGAGAAGGGGTCAATGCCTAAAGCTGAGAGGGCTGGGCTGCCATGCCAAAGAGGCAAGAGAGCAGGGACTGCCAGGGTTGAGGCGGTGGGGTCACCATTCAGGTGGACTGGGAGAATGGGGTCTCCCAAAGCTGAAAGAGCAGAGTTTCTGTCCCAATGGGCCTGGAAGGTGGGACTGAAGTCCAGGACTGAGGGGCCTCTACCCAGATTCCAGAGAGTATGGCCAACACCTAGAGTCTGGAGGGAAGGGCCATTGCCCAGATGGTGTGGAGAACAGAGGATTATTTGCAAGCCTGAAGATCTAATGTAATTTGTTCTGCTGGGTTTTGGACTTGCTTGGTGCCCATTATCCCTTCTTTCCCTCTAATTTCTTCAATTTGTAATGGAAATTTCTGCCTTGTGCCTGTTCCACCATTGTACTTTGAAAGCAAATAACTTGTATTTTAAATTGCACAGGTTCACAGATAAAGATGAACTTTGCCCCAGAATGGAATATATCTCACCCATATTTGATTTAGATGTTCAGAAGATGAGATTTTGGCCTTGGAGTTGATTTAAAACCCTTTAAAGGATGAATTATTTATTTATTTTTGTAATCTTTTGGTGATGCCATGTTTTTTCGCTAATGGAATGAACACTGAATCATTATTTGTTGGTAGTTTTTTTATTATTTGGGAAAATGGAGTGCCAATTGCAAGCAGGCCATATTGGTCCCCTGTTTCATGAAGTACATTACAAACAGGGTACATATCAGTCCCATGGCCCAGGGACTGCATCACAAACTCTTTTCAGGAAGGTGAATACTTTACAAAAGATGTCATTAGGGAAGTGACTAATGCAAGTGGGCCATATCGGTCCTATGTTCAAAGAATCGCATCACATAAGTGGTATATATGGGTCTCATGGCCCGGAAATTGCATGACAAACTGTTTTCACCCCAAAAATAACTCATTTACTTGAATATTACCCAATGCTTGTAACTACTTTCCCAATAACACAAAGGGAATCGTAAACATACTTGCAAGCTTTATCTTGCTGTACAGAAGACAAAAGACACAAAAGTCTCCCATAATCACTACTCCAGGAAGCATCCCATCATAGCAATGTAATGTGGTGCAGACCAACTTCTTTGTTTTTTAGGCAGTTGCACCAGTATGCGCCATGATGCCAGAGCATACTAAAGTTGCTCAAATGCCTGTTAATAAACCTCCAGGTGCGGAAAATGTGAGTGGTAGTTACATCTACCAGTATATATGAAAGGGGAAGACTTTTGGGATGATGTGATGTGTTGGAAGGACAAGAATTTTGGGGGGGCCAAAGGATGGAATGTTATGGATTGAATTCTGTCCCACAAGAATATGTATTATAAAAAGTAACCCCTATACTTTGGTTATGCTTTTAGTTATAATCCCATTTTGGAGTAGATATTCTTTGCTATGTCAATTAGGAAGTATTAGTGTAGGGTATGTCTTAAGTCAATATTTTTTGAAATACAGGCAATCCCCGGGTTATGAACGTCTGACTTACATACAACCTATAGTTACGAATCAACTCCCAAGAAGCCTATTATATTAAAAAATTAAAGGTACCTACAATGGTTTATAATAACAAACAGGTGCTACTTTATGAAATGCATCAAAACACTATTATTATTATTACTGTGTTATTATGTTAAAGATGTTTTAGTGTATCTGGAAGTGTTTCTTTAACTTTTTTATGTATAGAAAGGTAGACTATATACAGTATACTAAGACAAACATTTGAGTAACTGACATTAGATACAAATTACACCTAACTATTCCAACCTATGTAAAATTCCACTTAAAGAGAGACTTAGGAATGAATGGAACTCAGTCATAATATGGGACTACCTGTATAAAGGAGCAGATTGAACAAGCAAGCACAGATGGAGGAAGATAGATACCACGCCATATGAGATCTCCAAGAAACCAAGAAACAGAAGCTGAAAAGAGACAAAGACCTAAGCCCTGAAGATACATAGTTGTCATCTTCATGCGGAGAATTTTTCTCAATCTTCTGACCATCCAGACAAGTAAATGGACAAGATTATCATGTCCATTTTGTGGTTTGAGAATGCTCTGTAGTTCTCTCATCGTCCTTAAATATGAGTAAGTTATGAGAGTCAGTCATTGTTTTTTTCTCTGTAATTTTCCTTTAAAAATGAAGGAATTTATCAAATTACTTTAGCAGGATAAATTAGAATATTATAAAAATACTGAGCACCTCAGCCTGGGGAAGGAGGAGAATTGGGAAGGCTTCCTCCTCTGAACGGAGGTTAGGAGAAACAGAAATTAGAATGAGTACAAATACATTTCACTACCTCCCATTCCCATCCCCACATGATATGCAAAATGGAGATCCTTTTTAAACAGACAAAGGAAAAAAGTGATAGTCAGACATAATTGTCTAGAAATAACATAGTGATATGGGTGTTGGTTGTGTTGTGGCTATAATTTTTCACTATGAACAAACAATATTCCTTTTATTAGTCCGCAGATGAAAACTTTCTTAAGTTCTCTCTTCTATCCCATTCTTTTTTTGTGGCTTTTTTCAACTTTTCGTTATAAAATAATAAAATTAATTAATCAATGGATTTAATGCCTTGTTTTACAGTTACATTTCTCTTCTATTAATGATTATTAAGTGCAGCTTTATTAATACTAAGGAATGTTTTAATTTAAGAATACAATCATGATTCCTCTTCCTGTTTTACCACAGAGTCTGAAATGAAAAATTTGACCAATCTTGCATGTTTCCTAGAACCAGTTTTTGGAAGTCCCTCTTTCCTCTGACTTATCCAAGATATAATTCACTTCTTTTGCTCCAAACCTGAGTAGTCTTTAGGCAAAAATTCAAATATATGCAAATTTACTCTCATATATGCTCTTTAAACTGTTGAAGAACAAAGAAGAACAAAGGTGCACCTGACCCAAGCCATGGTATTTTCAAACACATCATATGCATGTGAAAGCTGGACAATGAATAAGGAAGACTGAAGAGGAATTGGTGCTTTTGCGTTATGGTGTTGGTGAAGAATATTGAATATACAATGGGCTGCCAAAAGAACAAACAAGTCTGTTTTAGAAGAAGTACAGCCAGAATGCGTCTTAGAGGTAAGGATGGCAAAACTGCATCTTACATACTTTGGACATGTTGTCAGGAGGGATCAGTCCCTGGAGAAGGGCATCATGCTTGGCAGAGTACAGGGTCAGTGGAAAAGTGGAAGACCCTCAGACCCTCAACGAGGTGGATTGACACAGTGGCTGCAACAATGAGCTCAAGCATAACAAGGATTGTAAGGATGGCTCAGGACTGGGTAGTGTTTCATTCTGTTGTGCATAGGGTCACTCTGAGTCAGAACTGACTCGATGGTACCTAACAACAACAACAACAACAGCATACGTTCTTGACAGCCTTGAGAATGTTGATTCCAGTACAGGCAAACTTCAAGATCCCATGAAGGGAATAATTAGAAAAAGAATGAACTGGAAATGGGAATAGGAAAAAAAGATTTAAAAAAATTATAGAATTTTCTCAGTAAAACCTTGGGAAAAATAAAGGTATAGGTCAAAAAATAAACCCAGGTCTTAGAACCACAGTATAATAGCACACGTGACCTGAGAAATTAAGAGTCAGTCTGGTGAAATCAAGCATCTGAATTATTTCTGGGACAATGGAGTGTCCTGGGAAAATTAATAGGATGTTGTTCATTAGTTGGAGAACTACACGTATAGACAGTGTCCTTTTGAATGTGTATTACTTGAAACACTCATTGGAAATTGTGTATATAGTTATCAATTTTGGTGAAATTTTAGGGGTGAGTGTAGGAGTGAAGGCGTGGAAGAAAAATTCCTATTGAGCAAGGGCTGGTAAATGAAAATCAATAGTACCGTATCCATTATTAGTAAGCTCTGGTATGTTGTCATATGTCATTTTTATTATTTTAAGTGAGCATAGAAATATTCTATAGGAAGTTTTATATGTTATTCTTGACTCTACTTCCCCCTTTTTCATAATAACTTAACTCCTCAATGGCAAATTCTTCTACCACCAGGTTCATTTTAAGAAACTATTCAGAAAGAGTCACAGTAATTTCTTCTCTCAGCATCAGTTACAAGGCATAGATCCATATTTGCAAACAATATTAGGCAGTTAGGAAAACTCCTTTTAACTGAAGAAATATAGTACGCCCAGTCTGACATTTTTGAATGAGAACTTGTAATAAGAAAATCAATATATTTTATTAAATAATGATTATAATCAGAATATAAGGCAGAATTTTTTATTACTTTATTTTGTTGTTGTTGAGAATATGCACAACAAAACATACACCAATTCAATCATTTCATCATGTATAATTCAGTGGCATTGATTGTATTCGTCTAGTTGTGTAACCATTCTCACCCTCCTTTTCTGAGTTGTTCCTCCCCCATTAACACTCATTGCCCTCTAAGGTTCCTATCTAATCTTTCCAGTTTTTCTTGTCACTTTGATTCCACATAGGTAGTTCTTAAAAGAGCATAATGCTCAAGGCAGACATTTTTTATTAGTTAAGCTAAGTTATTGTTTGGTTTTAAGAAGACTTCAGTAGATATTTTTAGTTTAAGTTTTAAAGATTATCTCAGGGCAATAATTTCAGGTGTTTATAGAGTGTCCCTGACTCCAGGAAGTCTGGAGTCCATGAGAACTTGAAATTCTATTTTGCATTTTCCCCCTTTTGATCAGGATTTTTCTGTAGAATCTTTGATCAAAATGTTCAGTAGCCAGATACCCTCCAGTTCTTTTGGTCTCATGGCAAAGGAGGCAGTTGTTCATAGAGGCAATCAGCTACACATTCCATATCTCCCTCCTATTTCCGAATCTCCTTCTTCCTCTCTTCCTCCAAAAGAATAAATTGTCGTGCCAAGGACGGCTGTTTGTAAGCTTTTAAGAACCCAGGCACTACACAACAAACTAGAACAGAAGTGCTAAACAAGTTATTAGGCCAATTAACTGGGATGTGCCATGAAACCACGACCTTAAACCTCCAGACCAAGGAACCAAATACCATGAGGTGTTCGGTTGTAGATAAGCACCCTCAACAGCTTTTTTCATTTTTTTTTGGAAATATATCACACAACTTTTGGCAATTCAACTTTTTAACAGGTGTACAACTTATTAACAGCAATTACAATAATTGGCTATGCAAATTTTATTGGGGTTAAAAATTATTTCCCCATGAAGTATGTTTAATATCTTGTATATGAATCTGGTAGTTTTATGTGATTATGAGCAGATTAAAAGACGGGCACTTTTTAAAATGGTGTGTCCTACTTTGGAAATGCTGGTGGTGTACTGGTTAAGTGCTATGGCTGCTAACTAAAAGGTCTGCAGTTCAAATCTGCCAGGCGCTCCTTGGAACTCTAAGGGGCAGTTCTACTCTATGAGTCGGAATCGACTCGATGGCAGCGGGTTAAGCAGTCCTACTTTGATTTCCACATAAGTGTCATACTAGATGATTTATTGGATGGAAAAAAAAATTTAAATGTTCACTGGTAACCTCTCAATGCCAATAGAGATTGCTCAAAGCTAGATGATATTTTCCTCATGAATTGTAGATCTTTGAGAAGTAATAGCTTCTAATGGAAGAGGTAGCAGACTTGCAGCTTCAGTGCTCTCTTCAGGCATTGTGGCAATAAATGATTTTGGAATTCTGTATTTAATTGTTTCACCACAGTGTAGGTTTTCATTTTAAGGTGTAGTCAAGTGAATCTTATTTTCTTATACATGTTCTCTTCAGAGAACGTTGCCATGGCAATGAGTTCCTAACCTGAAATTCTTAAATGCTTGTTTTATTTCATTATCTGAGTGTCCACTACAAGCCACATCAATCCATTCCCTTCCTCAAGAAGACTTCTGCAGCTTTAAAAACCTGACCCTATAATTTGTCACCACTGTTCCGCTGCCTAACTTGATGTCACTTTTTCTCAGCCAGCTTTCCAGCCCAAAGTACCTTCTTCTCCAGCACTGATGGTTTGATCTTACCCTTATCTTTCTAAGCAATATCAAGTCTTGGTTTTCAGCTGTCTTGTTTATAAAAGACAGTGCTAAATCTCTGTGTTTTTCCTTGTTGGGAGTCTTAAAATAGTGGGACTAATGCTGCTGTTAATAAATAACAACATTTTTACATTTGTTAGTCACTTTATAGTTTACAACATGTATTTCTATATTTCATCTCATTTGTTATTCAGATTTTCTAACTAGCTGCCTGTGTTTCATTGATTTAGCAAAAAAAAAAAAAAAAAAGAAGAAGAAGCAGCAGCTAGATCAAAGCTTTTCCTTCCCTTTTCTTTCCCACATTCACCCTAATGGATGTAGGGGTTATGGAATCTCTGTGTTGGTGACACTCTCATCAGGTTATTACTGGGAGGAACAGTGTCCAAGGACAGGCAGAAAGAATGAGAAAGGAAAACATGAAATGATGGTAAATTCACAAATTATGCCTTTAAACAGATAATTATACACCTGAACACATATTTTCAGATACTGCACAATTTTTGTCTCCTATTGGCTATATGAGAGAGATGCTTTGAGTTAGAGAGGTGAGATCATCGATTTAGCCATGAAATATAGTAATAAGAATAGCTAATGTTTTTGAACACTTTCTCCATGTCGACCACTCATTTAAACCTCAAAAGAACCCTGCGTTGGAGAATGTCGTTTCCTCCATTTTACATATGAGGAATGTGAGCCAGAGGGACAGCAAATAAACTACCTAATTGTACCTCCAGCAAAAAGTGAAGCTGGGGTTTAACTAAAGTAGGACCTGGCAGTAGACAGAGTTCCATTCTGTTGTCCGTGGGGTTTCCATGAGTTGGGGTCCAACTCAACAGAGCTAATAACAGTCTAAATCCAAGGGTTTTAACTACTTTGCACTTTCTTTTTTTTTTTTTTTTCTGTCTAATCCAGTGGTTCTCAGTGGGGATAGTATTGCCTTCTATAGAGCATTTTGTGAAGGAGATTTTTAGCAGTCATTACAACTGAGCGGAGCCAGGGAATCTGCAAACTGTGCACTGGTCAAGCACACATTGAACATCATCCCACATCCCACACAATGTTTTAACATCTGGTCAATCATGTAACAGAAAAAGTTATTTGTGAACAACAAAATCTGAAATCTAGTTCTATTTCACATAAAAACAAAGTACTTTTGCCTTTAATATATATCGAACTACCACTCAAGTTCAGAGAAGCTTGGACTTAGTTCGTTCACAATTTTGCTAAGCTTGCCTGAGAAAAAATATGTAATTGATGGCAGTGCCACCCACAGTAGTTGAATCATGCCTCTTTGAATTTGCATTTGCAGACATTCATGGTGATTCTACATAAAGAAGCAAACATCTGACCACTTCATTATGTCTTCTATTGTAGTCATGCCTGAGTATTTACATGTTGAAAATAGATTTACTATAAATTATATCCCTTTTATATCTCTTTTATATTACACTTATGGAATTATATCGAGTTTTAAAAAGTTTTGTTCTCCTGGAAGCAGACCCTAAGACAAAATTTCAGTGTAGGAGCTTTATTTAGGAGATGACCCTGGAGGCACTGCAGAGGAATGCAGAACTGAGACAGGGAAGGGAAGGCAGCCAACAGAAGATGCATTGTTTTATCAAGCAAGTCACCACTGAGGGAAACTGAGGTTCAGTCCTGCTGGGTAACTCTGAGAGGCAGCGTCAAACATGTCTCATAACTGTCCCACCTAAAGGAAGAGGAAACTTGAGTTACTTATCTTCCACTCCCATCTGTCATTGGTTGAGGATTGCTCCTAAAATATTCATTCCCACTATCTCTTTTCTTACCCTTGGGAAGACTGAGAAAAAGCTTTCAGGCCAAGAGTAATATCAATTGTGTTTACGGGAGGATGCTGTGGGTGGGCGTGTACTGGAATGATGAGTTCTGAGAAGATATAGGTGGGGCACTGACAGCTTCTGCTTTATGTATGTAGCTGATTTGTACTATTTATAAATTTCATTCCAGCGTAGTCAAGAGGGCTTTAGAAATATTTGCCATAAAAAGGAGCGTTGGGCCTGATAGAGTTGAGAGTGACTGGTTTAAGTTAAGCTGAGTTTCTGATAGATCATAAAAATTTTTTTTTTTTTTTTTTTTAATAAACACAGGATGCCCAAAAGTTTTTTTGTTTTTTCCTGGAATTCAGACATCCAAATTTTCTACTTCTACTTCTGTGATTTAAGTTTGGTGTTACGTAAGTGTCATAAGGGTTGTAATTAACATGACAAGTGTTATATACCCTACAGAATACATGCAGTCATGAAAGAAGAATGTAAGGCTTAGTTAGGGTAAAAATAGTTATCACAATATTATGTTCTTTTGGTTACATTTTCTCTCGATGTCTCATAATACTAAACTTTGATTCATCATGCAAATCACAGTAGAGTTGGCCATCAAAGGTTGGATTTAGGTAATATTGGAATTTATGCTAATCAATTACGAGGCACATTAAAAAAAAAAAACAGTTGTCATTGAGTCAGTTCTGAGTCATGGTGACCTCACGTGTGTCAGAGTAGAATTGTGCAGGGTTTTCAATGGCTAATTTCTCAGAAGTAGATTGCCAGGCTTTTCTTCTGAGCCACCTCTGTGTGGACTCAAACTGCCAACCTTGTGGTTAGCACCCATGTGTGCTAACTGTGTTCATCACCTAGGGACTCCAGAAGACACATTAGGAGTGAGCAATTTCATTAGGAGAACACCTTTGATTTTATTTCAACTTAAGGATTTTACAAAGCCTATTTTCTTTTAAAATTTTAGGAAATCCATTATCCTATAATTTCTTCAAAAAAATCTTATGATATGACTATGACCAATTCTTTCACAAGAGAATTCTTTCATCTCATCTACAGTTTGAAATAACTTGTTTTAATCACTTCTGTATTCTGCAGGTCTAAATCTACTAGCAAAAACCAAAGAAACTATATGTAAAGTAAAAGTATAAAACATCTCAATTTGGCTGCGTTTGTCAACTTAATTATTTTTAAGTCTTTTATCAGGCTAGGGAATATTCACTATTGGCTTCTAAAACAATATCTTCCAGAGGGAATACTAGCCCAGCACACTGTCAAAGAAAGTATATTACAGTGAGAATTGTGTAGGGACAATAAACAGATTTGAAATGTGAGCTTTCATCTTGAGGGTTTTATTTTTCCCTGATCTGAGCAACAGTTATGAGATTACTGTATCACAAGGAAATAGTCAATTCAAACCATTGACCACATAGTCCAAAGCCTGCTATTAGGTTTAAACAACTGGGCAATTTTGGCATATATCTAGAGGGTTAATAGTCTAGAGCTAAGGCAATAGCTTTAAATTGTATGGTTTTTTCTTGCAAATGTTCAAATTTATTTATTTTTAGAACAGCAATTCCAATGTATAGAATCTAAGCTATTCTTAAGCTGTTGAACTGAGAGAACAGAGGAGCAAAACCAATAAAATTTTAAAAATACAAATAAATCTGTCAGTTTCACAAAAGCTCACTAGACAAGTTTATGTACAATTCAAGGGAATTTGAAGAGGGATTTGTTTTCTCTTATCGAAAAATAATCATAAATTGGGGCCAAGCCACATACTAGCTATTTTTGCCCCCCACACAGATACAAATACACACATGCATATACACATACACACATACACACTTCTAAAATGTGTAAAAGGTAAAATACTCCCTTGACTGGCAACTCATGGAAATGGAATAGTATTGTAGTTAAAATTATGGCTTAAGTACAACAATATGTTATTGTTACTGTTAGGTGCTGTTCAGTAGTTTCTGACTTATTGTGACCTTATGTATAATAGAACTAATTGTTGCCTGGTCATGCACCATCTTCATGATTGTTGGTATGTTTGACTCCATTGTTGAGCTATTGTGTAATGCCTTCCAACCTAGGGAGCTGATCTTTCAGCACTATATAAAAAAAATTGTGTTGTGATCCATAAGATTTTCATTGGAAGAATTTTGGAGGCAGATCACCAGACCATTTTTCCTAGTCTGTCTTAGTTGAAAACTCTGCTAACACCTGTCTACCATGGGTGACCCTGCTAGTATTTGAAATACTGGTGGCATAGCTTCCAGCATTAAGCAAGTCACCACAGTATGACAAAGTGATAGGTGGTGGAGTAGTATGTTAACCTCCTAAATTTTAACTCCTACCTGCTGAGTAACCTTAGTGTAGTCTCTCCATCTCTGTGAGCTCAGTTTCTGCCCATCATGTGGGAAATTTTCTTGCTGCAAATATTCTACCAGGTGAGCTATTCCTGTAGATACACAACAGAAAATCTTACAGACCAAATTAAGAGTCGTGACTCACATAGTTTATTGAATCAAGAAGGAAGAAGCCATGGGAAAGAGAGGGGTAGGTCACTGTTACACACTTAGGCTAAGGGACAAGTAGGTAGAAGGATTGAGCAACATGAATCCAGGGTTACAGAACGTTCACATGTCCTGGCTCACTCTCTGCTGCTCAGTCTTCCCAGCAGTAGTGTGATTTTGGAGACCAGAGTTGGGATTTGAGTAAAGGAATATGGCAGATGGAGAATATCTGGGACCAACAACACATCCTTGTTCTTTCAGAAAGACACAGAGGCGAGTGTGCCCAGCTAGTAGCCCAACAATTAGGTGGTTGAACAGCTGTGGGTTTTATCTCTATTTCTAAGGCAGAGAAGATGTGGGTTGAATGGGACCATAAAGGATGTCAACAATGTGAGGTTAATTTAGGGATAACATTGCTGTCAACCAGAGGTGACATGATCCATGCTTATGACTTGGTGTTTCCATTCTTTTCTATTTAGGGATAACACTTTTAGTTTTTCCATCCTTTTTATTACATATCATACTTTGCAGATTATAAATCTACTGTGGAATACAGTAGTAATACTATATTTAACACAGTCTATGAATCTTCTTGCTTATATCTCAAAAGCTACTTGCTTAGTAATTATCAATACTTAACACATGAATTTCATACATATCGTTTGCATTTCTTTCCTTCTATAGAATTGTTTTTTGTCAAATAATACAACGAGCACACATTAGACTTTTTGGGTAAATTGTAATGACATATATGAGTACATGATTATTGTAATTAGGTCATGGGTGGCTCTGTGGGCATTCTTTATACTCTTTATTTTTTATGTATCTTTACGATTTTCCAAAACAAACAAAAAACTTAAAAGTTTTAGAAGACAAAAAGAATGTTAAGTAACAGTATGTACCTCCTAGAATATTCACAAGCCTAAAATTAAATGATATTTATAAGGTTCATTAATGGCAGTTTAGCCAACAAATATGTATGGAGTACCTACTATGTTCTGTTAACTATTTCTAGTTTTTGGAATGCATTTGCCCTTTTGGATATTAAATTCTACTGATAAAAAAAATATTATTATTATTGCTAGAGACCTTCACAATATTTTTTAATGCCAGGACTTTTATTATTACTTTCCTGGGGATTCTGCATTCTTATTGTATTTCTTACTTATTTCTGTGATGTCTGAATATTTAGAAAGTTGAAAAGATAATAGGTATGGCTATAGATCCAGCAAATAGCAGTTCTATGAAATCCTCAGATAACACACTTTCATAAAGATAGCTGATTATGTGATTGGCCTATAAAGGAAGCCCAGTAGCTATGCCAATCAAGTTAGTTTGGGCAATCTGAAGAATCAATCTGAAATCTGTCTGGAGAAACAAGTGAAGAAAATGATTATATAAAGTCTTAAAACAATGAAAATCCAGAAACAACTTCTTATGCATTTCGTATTTCTTTATATAAAAATTAGATATCGAGATGTGTGGCCCTAACCCTAACCCTAACCATAACCATAATCCAAACCCTAGCCCTAACCTTAACCAACTCATGCTAAATGCTTTAAATTGCTTGGGGTGCTTTGTTACTACAAAAAGTCAGCATCTACAATGAAATGCGGTCAGCAGCCTGAGTGAAGAATAGGTGACATATTTCACTGCTTAAAATAGAACCATTTCTTCATTGTGTCCATACCTCATGCAAGAAGTTGAGCTCTTTTTTTTTTTCCATAAACAAAACCATAATTAGACCCTTGAAGAAATCAATTACATACAAAAGATAATAACTTTACAGTGGAGAAACTCAGCGGACACGACCTCACCAAAAGCTCATGATTAACATCACCAGCAATAAGACATACTGACATGATGAACTCCCCACACACCCTTAGTGACACCACTGCTGAGAAAGGCACTGTATCATTGCCAAAGTGATCCAATCATGAGAAACCATCAGACAAAATTCCAAATGAAGGACATTTAACAAAATAACCAATCAATACTCTTCAAAATTGTCAAGTTCGTGAAAGACAAGAAAAGGATGAAGGACTGTTAGACACTGGAGAAGACTAAATGGAAATAACCAAATGTATGAGTGATTTTGAAACGGGGAAAAAGACATTTGTGGAAAAATGGTGAAATTCAAATAAGGTTTTTTAGTAAACAGTGTTGTACCAATTCTAATTTCCTGGCTTTGATACTAAAAAATATAAAATGTTAATATTATGGGATTCTGGTGATGAATATACTGGAATTGTGTATTATTATTACAACCTTTTTTAAAATAAGTTTAAAACAGTTCAGAATAAGAACAGTTAAACATTCACCCACAATTAGATTTTGATAACCTCCAAAGGGTTACAGATTTGCTCTATGTTGAAACGTTATTCTCTAGATTTTTCTGTGGCCAAAGACAATGTTTGGAAAAGTTGCCTGCTTATTTATTTATAACTGTGCTTTAGGTGAAAGTTTGCAGAGCAAATTAATTTCTCATTAAACAATTAACACACATATTGTTTTTGACATTGGTTGCCAACCATGCAATGTGTCAACAGTCTCCCCTTCTTGACCCTGGCTTCCCCATTTCCATTTTTTTTTTATCTTTCCTGTCCCTTCCTGCCTTCTCTTTTTGCTTTTGGTCTGGTGTGCCTATTTAGTCTCATATACTTGGTTGAACTACATATGTTATTGTTTGTTTTATAGGTGTGTCTAATCTTTGGCTGAAGGGTGAACATCAGAAGGAACTTCAGTACTGAGTTAAAAGGGTGTCCAGGGGTCACACTCTCAGGTTTTCACCAGTTGCTGTCAGACCAGTAAGTCTGGTCTTTTTTTGTGAGTTTGAATTTTATTCTACATTTTTCTCCAGCTCTGTCTGGAACCCTCTACTGTGATCCCTGTCAGAGCAGTCAGTGGTAGTAGCCAGGCACCATCTAGTTGTGCTGGACTGTCTGGTGGAGGCTGTTGTAGTTGTGGTCCATTAGTCCTTTGGACTAATCTTTGCCCTTATGTCTTTGCTTTTCTTCATTCTCCCTTGCCCCAGATGTGGAGGTCCTAAAAGGTTGTGAGCAGCTTTTTAGGACCTCACAAACTTTTAGGACCTCAGACACTACAAAGTAGGATGTAGAACATTTTCTTTATAAACTCTGTTATGCCAGTTGAGCTAGATATCCCCTGAGATCATGGTCATCAGCCCTCAGCCCAGTAACTAGGTCCCTCAGACAGTTTGGATGTATCTATGAAACTTCTAGGACTTTGCCTTGGTCAGGTTGTGCTGAATTCCCCACTATTGTGTACTGTCTTACCCTTCACCAAAGTTATCACTTATCTTTTGCCCATTTTTTAATTGGATTATTTGTCTTTTTGTTGTAGAGGTTTTGGATTTTCCTATAAATTTTAGAGATTAGACTTTTGTTGGATATGTCGTAGTCAAAAATTTTTTCCCAGTCTGTAGGCTCTCTTTTCACTTTTTTGGTAAAATCTGTTGATGAGCATAATTGTTTAATTTTCACAAGATCCCAGTTGTCTAGCTTATCTTTTGGTGTTTGTGTATTGTTAGTTATAGTTTATATCTTATTCTTGCCGTATATTAGGGTCCCTGAAACCCCGGTGGTGTAGTGGTTAAGAGATACGGCTGCTAATCAAAAGGTTGGCAGTTTGAATCCACCAGACACTCCTTGGAAACTCGAAGGGACAATTCTACTCCGTCATATAGGGTCGCTCTGAATCAAAATCCTCTCAACGGCAATGGGTTTTTTATTAGGGTCCCTAGCATTGAGCATTGACCTTATTTTTTCTTTCATAATCTTGTACAGATTTTGGTTTTATATTTAGATCTTTGTTCCATTTTGAATTAGTTTTTATACATGGTGTGAGGCATGGATCCTCTCTCATTTTTAAAGATGGACATCCAGTTTTGCCAGCACCATTGGTTAAAAAGACTTTTTTCTCCCCATTTAATGGATTTTGGGCGTTTGTCAAAGATTAGGTGACAAAAGGTGGATGGATTTACATCTAGGTTCTCAATGTGTTTGCTGTTGTTCCAGTACTAGGCTGTTTTGACTACTGTAGCTGTGTAGTAGGTTCTGTGGTCAGGTAGCATGAGGCCTCCTACTTTGTTCTTCTTCTTCAATAATGCTTTACTTATCCAGAGCCTCTTCCCTTTCCATGTAAAGTTAGTGATTAGTTTTTCCATCTCATTAAAGAATGTCGTCGGTATCTGGATCGGGATTGCATTGTATTTGTAGATTACTTTGGGTAGAATTGACATATTCACAATATTGAGTCTACCCATCCCTGAGCAGGAAACCCTGGTGCTGTAGTGGTTAAGACCTACAGCTGCTATCTAAAATGTCAGCAGTTTGAATCCACTAGGCACTCCTTGGAAACCCTATGGGGCAGTTCTACTCTGGTCGCTGTAAGTCGAAATCAACTCGACCGCAAGAGGTTTTTTTTTTTTTTTTTAATACCTGAGCAAAGTATGGTTTTCCGTTTATGTAGGTCTCTTTTGGTTTCTTGCAGTAGTGTCTTGTTGTTTTCTTTTTATAGATCTTTTACATCCTGGTTAGATTTATTCCGAAGTATTTTATTTTTTTTAGGGGTTATTATAAATGATATTGCTTTCCTAATTTCCTCTCATAGTTCTCTTTATTGGTGTATAGGAATCCAACTGATTTTTGTATGTTTATCTTGTATTGTGCTACTCTGCTGAATATTTCTATTAGTTCCAGCAGCTTTCTTGTGGAGTATTTAGGGTTCTCTAGGTGTAATATTATATCATCAGCAAATAGGAACAGTTTTACTTCTTCCTTACCAATTTGTATGCCCTTTATTTCTTTTTCTTGCCTTATTGCTCTAGCTAGAACCTCCAGCACAGTTTTAAATAAGAGTGGTAATAAAGGGCATCCTTGTCTTGTTCCCATTCTTAAGGGGAATGTTTCCATCTCTCTCCATTGAGAATGATGTTGGCTGTTGGTATAAAAAAAAGGATGCCGTTTATTATGTTGAGGGATTTCCTTTCTATTCCTATTTGCAAAAGTTATTCTTTGACTGTGTTATTTAATAGCAATCCCTATACCCCATCCTAAGATCTCTGCGACATTTTATTAAAAGCAAATAATTTAGATTAAAAACTTTTTTAAAAAATATTATTTTTATAACAGTTTTATTGATAAATATTTCAAATACCATAGAATTCACCTATTTAATATGTACAATTCAGTGTTTTTTTTCACGTATTCACAGAATTGTTTAATAATCACCACAATTAATTTTAGGACATTTTTATCACCGTTAATCACCAAACCCTAGGCAACCACTAATCTACTTTCTATATCTATATATTTGCCTATTCTGGACATGTTATGCAAATGGAATCACAATATGTGGTCTTTTGTAATTGCCTTATTTCACTTAGCATAATGGTTTCAAAGTTCATCTATGTTATAGCATGTATCTGTACTTTACTCCTTTTAATGGTTAAATAATTTTCCACTGTATGCATAGACTGCATTTGGTTATTTATTCATCAGTTGATGGTCAATTAAGCTGTTTTCACTTTTTGGCTATTAGAAATAAAATCACTATGAGCATTCATGTACAACTTTTTGTGCAGAAATATGCTTTTAATTCTTTTCGGTATATGCCTAGGAAAGGAATGGCTAGTTTATATGGTAACTCTATGTTTTCCTTTTTGAAGACTGTCAAATTATTCTCAAAAGGGGCAGTAACATTTCCTACCAGCAGTGCATAGGGGTTTCAATTTTATAACATTCTATGAAACATATGTTATTATCTGTTTTATTGAGTATGGCCACCTTAATGAGTATTAAGTGGCACCTCATTGTCGTTTTGATTTCCCTGATGGTCAGTGATGTTGAGCATATTTTCATGTACTTAATGCCCATTTGTATATCTTCTTTAAAGAAATATCTGTTCAGATCCTTGGCCATGTTTTTAAGTTGGGTTATATGTCTTTTTATTATTGAGTTTTAAGAGTTCTTTATATATTCTGGATACTAGACTCTATAAGATATGTAATTTGCAAAAATTTTCTCTCATTGTGTGAGTTGTCTTTCCATTTTGTTGATGCTATCCTTTGAGGAATAAAATTTTTAGTTTTTATTAATTTATTTTACTTCTTTTTTTCTTGTGCTTTTGATATCCTATCTAAGAAACCATTGCCTAATCCAAGGTCGAATACTATACCTAAGTTTTCTTCTATGAGTTTTATAATTTTAGCTCTTATATTTAGGTCTTTTATTCATCCTGATAAATTTTTGTATATGGTGTGAAGTGGGGGTTCATCCTCATTATTTTGCATGTGGATACCTAATTGTCTTAGAACTATTTGTTAAAAAGACTTCTTTTCCCATTAAATTAATTTGGCACCCTTGCCAAAAATAAAATGACCACAAATGCCATGGTTTGTTTCTGGACTCTGAATTCTGTTCCACTGATTTGTATGTCTACCTTTATATTAATACCACACTCTCTTGGTTATTAGCTTTGTAGTAAGTTTTGAAGTCAAGAAGTGTGAGTTCCTTCAAATTTTTTCTTCTTTTTCAAGATTTTTTAAAAATTGATTATTCTTAAATTTACCTATACATTTTAAGATCAGCTTGTCAATATCTGTAAAGAAGTCAACTTGGGTTTTGATAAAGATTACATTAAATCTGTAGATTAATTTGAGGAATACTGACATCTTAAAAATATTTAGTGTTTCTATCTATGAATTGGGTATCTTTTAATTTATTAAGCTTTTTTTAAATTTCTTTCAACAATGATTTAAGTTTTCAGGGTATAACATTTGTACTTCTTTTGTTAAATTTATTAAGTATTTTATTCTTTTCGATGTTATTATGAATAGAATTGTTTTCTTTATTTCCATTTGAGTTTGTTTATTTTACCAAAAAACCAAAACCAAACCCAGTGCCATCCAGTTGATTCTGAATCATAGCGACCCTATAGGACAGAGTAGAACGGCCCCATAGAATTTCCAAGGAGCGCCTGGTAGATTCAAACTGCTGACTCTTTAGTTAGCAGCCGTAGCTCTTAACCACTATGCCACCAGGGTTTCCTGTTTATTCTAAGTGTATAGAAATACAATTGATTTTTGTATATTGATCTGGTATCCTAAAACTTTGCCAAACTCCTTTATTAGCTCTAATAGGTTTTTAGTGAGTTCCTTAGAATTCTCCATAAACAATATCAAATAAAGAGAAATAGTTTTACTTCTTCCTTTCCAATCTGGATTATTTTTCTTTTCTTTTCTTTACTAATTGCCCTAGTTAGAACCTCCAGTGCAATGCCGAATAGAAGTGGCAAGAGCAGACACTCTTGTCATTCACTCTTAAGTATGACGTTAACTGTGGGTTTTTCATAAATGACCTTTATCAGGTAGTGGAAATTTCCTTCTATTCCTAGTTTTTTGGGTGATTTTTTACATGAAAAGATGATGAACGCTGTCAAATGCTTTTTCTGCATCTATTCAGATATTCACGTGTTTTTGTCCTTTATTCCATTGATATAGAAAACAAAAAGAGCCCAAATGCGTTGGCAGTTGAGTGGATTTCAACTCAAAACGAGCCTATAGGACAGAGTAGAACTGCCCCATACAGTTTCCAAGGAGTGTCAACTGCCACCTCTTTGGTTGGCAGCCTTAGCACTTAACTACTATGTCACCAGTGTTTCCTCTATTGATATGGTGTGTTATATTTAATTGTTTTTCGAATGTTAAACCAATCTTGAATTCCTGGGACAAATCTCACTTGGCCTGAATGTACAATCCTTTTTTGTGTATTGCTGCATTCAGTTTTTCTAGTATTTTATTGAAGTAATTTTGCATCTGTGTTTATAGGGAACAATAATCTGTAGTTTTCCTGTACTGTGGCATCTGTTGGATTTTGGTTTCATATGAGTTAATTAAGTGTTACCTCCTCTTCCATTTTTTGGAAATGTTGGGCAAAGAATTGGTATTAATTATTCTTTAAATGTTTGCTGTGGATTTAATACCCTTTAAGATATTTTTTTTAAGATATTATATAAAAATATATGTCTTTACCTCATACTTGTGGTCTCTAAGGAATGACCAAGAAACAAAAAATAATGCTACATGAATGAAAGTGTAAAAACTGAGAAACTTATATAGCACATATTTTTCTTTTTAAATTAAAGATATTTGCTTATAAAGCTTTATTATTCCACAGTGGCTTTGCCAGGTGTTACTGGTTGTGTTCTTTAGAGAACACTGGGATGTGTGTTAGCCTGTATAAAGTTAATAATGGAATGCTTCTGTGATTAACATGTACACCTAGGAAGAGAAGCAGGCAGAATTGGGCAAAGATAAGTCAAGTGGTGGTGCAGTCTCACTAGAGCACCCACTGACCCTATGGGAAGCTCTGAGGCTGGGATAACCCTTTAAAATTATCTGAAATTGGACACTCCCATGCCAATCATTCATTGGATACAGGCTGCATCCAGGAAGGGGCATAACCCTGAGCAAAGCAGCACTCCTCAGTCAAGGGCAAGGTCTCTGGAGAGGACTGACAGTTAAGCTGTCTTCTGGCAACATTCCCAGCAAATGGGGAAATAAGTCCTTTTGACCTAAAGAGAGTCTGGGTGGTACATCACAATGTTCATCACACCAAGATATCATAACGAATTGGGGTTCTTTGTTCTGCTCCCAAGCCCGATTTATTCAACAGTTAGGTATTCCCTTTTGAACAGGATATGTAATCAAATGACTCTATGAAAATAAGAATTGAGGCAAAATATTTTGCTTCTTTTAGCAAAGTATTTGAAAAGGATAGTAGGCCAAGAATTATGTGTTTACTGGTCAGAGCAGAGCCATTTTGACTCATGTTCAGATAACAGAGCTGCAGCAAAGAGTCTTATTTGTTCTCTAGATTGAGCCAGTCCTTTTCTAGTACATGGACTTGCACTTCCTTTAATTCAGTGTGTGTTTCTCTGAATTGTCTGGCTCACTAGGGGGAAATACACACATAAGTATATGCATATATACACTCACTCCTCATTTATCACAACAGTTATGTTCCAAAGACCAGGTTATTATGCAAAATCAACTTTATGTGACAGTCAGAGGCCATGCCTGCCTTCAGAGTACCCCCACGTCACTTACTGTCTGTTCGGTGCTCCTGGTGTATCTCCAGATGTAGGTGGCACAGGAGATCCCCCCACCCTTCCACACCATACCTTCCACACCACTATGGAGCCTGTGGAGTTTGCGGGTGGCAGTGGCGGTGGTCTGGTGTTACCTGTCACACTTTTCCTGCCACCTCCCAGGTGGTGGGGACCCTGCCCATCCTCCCTCCTCCCCGGCCCACAGCCTTGTGCCCCCAACACCCCCTGCACCTTTGGGCCCTTGCCTGACCTCCATCTGTCTGCCCATGACCTGGCAGCACCCCACCATTGCTCAGCACCCTACTTGGAGCCAGTGGGCTGCCATCCCTTGGGTGGTCCGGTAGCTGCCCAGGCCTCAGGTATAGTGTTCAGGGTGGCCTGCAGAGGGCCCCCAGGCCGGGCTGCAGCCCACATGAGCCCGAATTATTAGAGGCTCAATCTGAGAATTTTTCAAAGTCGTTGTAAATGCAAAATGTCGGATAATGAGATAGCTGATAAGGAGTAGATGTGTATACATATATATGTATATATAAGAATATATGTATCCACAAGCATATATACATACACAGATCAAAGTATGTATATCCTAAATTTTACATATAAATGCAGTGGTGTGCTAGAGTCGGCTTGTAAAGGCTCATGAGAGGGGTTGTTAATGTTTCAGGAATTTTGTGACCTGATTATTAAAGCATAGCTTTTATTAAAACTTAAATTGAACATTGTCTGATATAGTGCTGGAAGATGAGCCCCCCAGGTTGGAAGGGACTCAAAAGATGTCTGGGGAAGAGATGCCTCCTCAGACTAGAGTCGACCTTAATGACATGGATGGAGTAAAGCTTTCGGGACCTTCATTTGCTGATGTGGCATGACTCAAAATGAGAAGAAACAGCTGCAAACATCCATTAATAATCGGAACCTGGGATGTACGAATCATGAATCTAGGAAAACTGGAAATCATCAAAAATGAAACAGAAGGCATAAACATCATATCCTAGGCATCAGTGAGCTGAAATGGACTGGTATTGGCCATTTTGAATCAGACAATCATATAGTCTACTATGCTGGGAATGACAACTTGAAGAGAAATGGTGTTGTATTCATCGTCAAAAAGAATGTTTCAAGATCTATCCTGAAGTACAACGCTGTCAGTGATAGGATAATATCCATTCGCCCACAAGGAAGACCAGTTAATACGACTATTATTCAAATTTACGCACCAACCACTAGGGCCAAAGATGAAGAAATAGAAGATTTTTATCAGCTGCTACAGTTTAAAATTGATCGAACACGCAATCAAGACGCATTGATAATTACTGGCAATTGGAATGCAAAAGTTGGAAACGAGGAAGGATCAGTAGTTGGAAAATATGGCCTTGGTAATAGAAACAATGCCAGAGATCGAATGATAGAACTTTGCAAGACTAATGACTTCTTCACCAACATAAACGGCAACTATACACATGGACCTCAACAGATGGAACACACAGAAATCAAACTGACTACATCTGTGGAAACAGACAATGGAAAAGCTCAGTATCATCAGTCAGAGCAAGGCCAGGGGCCGACTGTGGAACAGACCATCAATTGCTCATATGCAAGTTCAAGGTGAAACTGAAGAAAATCCGAGCAAGTCCACAAGAGACAAAATATGACCTTGAGTATATCCCACCTGAATTTAGAGACCATCTCAAGAATAGATTTGACGCACTGAACACTAGTGACCGCAGACCAGATGAGTTGTGGAATGACATCAAGGACATCAACCATGAAGAAAGCAAGAGGTCACTGAAAAGACAGAAAACAAAGAAAAGACCAAGACGGATGTCAGAGGAAACTCTGAAACTTACTCTTGAGCATTGAGCAGCTAAAGCAAAGGGAAGAATTGATGAAGTAAAAGAACTGAACAGAAGATTTCAGAGGGCCTCTCAAGAAGACAAAGTAAAATATTATAATGACATGTCCAAAGAGCTGGAGATGGAAAACCAAAAGGGAAGAACACGCTCGGCATTTCTCCAGCTGAAAGAACTGAAGAAAAAATTCAAGCCTTGAATTGCATTAGTGAAGGATTCCATGGGGAAAATATTAAACGGCACAGGAAGCATCAAAAGAAGATGGAAGGAATACACAGAGTCATTATACCAAAAATAACTAGTCGACGTTCAACCATTTCAAGAGGTGGCATATGATCAGGAACCGATGGTACAGAAGGAAGAAGTCCAAGCTGCTCTGAAGGCATTGGCGAAAACCAAGGCCCCAGAAATTGATGGAATATCAATTGAGATGTGTCAACAAACAGATGCAGTGCTGGAGGTGCTCACTCATCTATGCCAAGAAATATGGAAGACAGCTTCCTGGCCAACTGACTGGAAGAGATCCATATTTAGGCCTATTCTCAAGAAAGGTGATCCAACTGAATGTGAAAATTATAGAACAACATCATTAATATCACATGCAAGCAAAATTTTGCTGAAGATCATTCAAAAAAGGCTGCAACAGTATATTGACAGGCAACTGCCAGAAATTCAAGCTGGTTTCAGAAGCACGTGGAACCAGGGATATCATTGCTGATGTCAGATGGATCCTGGCTGGAAGCAGAGAATACCAGAAGGATGTTTACCTGTGCTTTATTGACTATGGAAAGGCATTCAACTGTGTGGATCATAACAAACTATGGATAAAACTGTGAAGAATGGGAGTTCCAGAACACTTAATTGTGCTCATGAGGAACCTTTACATAGATCAAGAGGCAGTTGTTCAGACAGAACAATGGGATATTGTGTGGTTAAAGTCAGGAAAGGTGTGCATCAGGCTTGTATCTTTTAACCATACATATTCTACCTTCATGCTGAGCAAATAATCCCAGAAGCAGGAATATATGAAGAAGAATGCAGCATCAGGAATGGAAGAAGACTCATTAACAACCTGTGTTATGCAGATGGCAGAACCCTGCTTGCTGAAAGTGAGGAGGACTTGGAACACTTACTGATGAAGAGCAAAGATCACAGCCTTCAGTATGGATTACACCTCAACATAAAGAAAACAAAAATCCTCACAACTGGAGCAATAAGCAACATCATGATAAACAAAGAAAAGATTGAAGTTGTCAAGGATTTCATTTTACTTGGATCCATAATCAACACCCTTGGAAGCACCAGTCAAGAAATCAAAAGATGCATTGCATCGGGCAAATTTGCTGCAAAGGACCTCTTTAGAGTTTTGAAAAGCAAAGATGTCACCTTGAAGACTAAGGTGCACCTGACCCAAGCCATGGTATTTTCAACTGCAAAATATGCATGCAAAAGCTGGACAATGAATAAGGAAGACCAGAGAAGAATTGATGCCTTCGAATTGTGGTGTTGGTGAAGAATATTGAATTTACCATGGACTGCCAAAAGAACGAACAAATCTGTCTTGGAAAAAGTACAGCCAGCATGCTCCTTAAGACGCAAGGATGGTGAGACTGTGTCTTAGATACTATGGACATGTTATTAGGAGGGATCAGTCCCTGGAGAAGGACATCATGTTTGGTAAAATACAGGGTAAGCAGAAAAAAGGAAGACTCTCAATGAGATGAATTGACACAGTGGCTGCAACAATGGGCTCAAGCATATCGATTGTGAGCATGGCACCGGACCTGGCAGTGTTTCGTTCTGTGGTTCATAGGGTTGCTGTGAGTCGGAACCGACTTGTTGGCACCTAAAAACAACATTATCTATGCGTATATATGTATATTTTTTAAGGAATCATAGAAGCAATTCCTAACATTATTTTAAAATTTTCCAAATCTTCCTAATTTCAAATGCTTTCAAAGTTTCAAGAATATAACCTTTAGAGATTTTGGGACAATAAATGTTTCCCCGTTCCATACGTATGACCAAAAAATATTTCAAAATAAAAACAACGCTGAATAGAAAAAGAAATGCAAGGAAACACAATAATGTTTTTATTTTCCTAAAACAATAACAGTTTTCTTTATTTTTAAATTGAAATATTGGTATGCAAACTATTTCACACAGACACACTCATACACAAACATTCAATGGCTGGTGCCCCTGCTTTGCTGGCAAGCTAGGTACATGCTTCTCTGTCCATTGAGTGATCCATTGCTGATAATTCAGCAGGATAGAATAGGGGAAAGAGCACTGGGCTTTCGGAAATGGACTCCTGTAATGGATTGAATTGTGTACCCTAAAAATATGTGTCAGCTTGGTTAGGCTACAATTCCCAGTATGTGTGGTGGTCCTCCATTTTTGTGATTTCCTTATGTATCATAAACCATAATCTGTGCCGGTGTTTAAAAAAGATTAGGATGGGATGTAACACCGTTGCTTAGGTCACATCCCTGATCCAATGTAAACGGCGTTTCTCTGGAGTGTGGTCTGTACCACCTTTTATCTTACAAGAAATGAAAGGAAAGGGAAGCAAGAAGCGAGTTGTGTACCTCATACCACCAAGAAAGCAGTGCTGGGAGCAGAATGCATCCTTTGGACCCAGGGTTCCTGCACAGAGAAGCTCCTAGTCTGGGGGAAGATTGATGTTAAGGACCTTTCTCCAGAGCCAAAACAGAGATAAAGCCCTCCCCTGGAGCTGATGCCCTGAATTTGTACTTGTAGCCTACTAAACTATGTGAAAATAAATTTGTTTGTTAAAGCCGTCCATTTGTGGTATTTCTGTTAAAGCACCACTAGGTGACTAAGACACCCCCCAAAAGCCATGGAGTTTATAGTTTGGGTCAATTACTTCAACTGCTTGTACATCAATTATATTATTTTAAGATGAGTATGAATCCTCAATCTAATGCAAACAGGCCCGGCAGAGTTGCTACAAAACATGTAAAAGACTGAGCTAAATTTGAATTTAACTTCCTATTGCAAATGGTGAAGAAATGGTTCTGTACAAAGCTGCAAAAATTCACTAAGAGCCCTTGGTTATGCCTTTCAGGGAAGAGTAACTCATCTGTCAACTCTTTCTGTTTCCTGTTTTACAAAAACTTGCTTATTTGATGAACTACAGTTGCCGTTACTACAACCCTGTATATGCAGGAGTATTTGGGGTCATGTGCAGAGGGGAGGGAAGGCAAAATCTCTTTCAAGGCTACACAGCATTTATTCTTTGGAACAGGTTGTTGCTGCTTTCTTCCATTTTCTACTGGTTTACACTCGCTCATGATAGAAAGGCTAGAAAAAAGTTACAGTAATAGTATCAAAGTGGCCATGTTACTGTTCGGTTTAATAGAACACCAAAGCAGAGTCTTGTAATTTTATATGTCAGGGATGATTTTTGTAACTTGGCAAGCAGGGATATCAAACAGACTACTTAAACACAGAGAGCTTTGAGACATGGAGTGCTGGTTGGTGTGACGCCCACTAATATCAAAATTTGTCTGGCTTATATGACTGAAGAGGCAGACATCGCCTTCCTGCCTCACCACTCCATGGATATCATTATAGAAGCTATGGTTTTGGTCAAAAAAAGCATAATGTTCCTACAGAAAGGAATTCCATTCTTTCATTAAAAGAAAATGTGTAAAACTTTTCTCTGCTAAAAGGTCTAAATAAGCTCTCTGGGCTGAGTTTACTCTTGGCATTAGGGGTTTCACGTAACTCAACACCAGTGTGACATTTTTTTAAAATTACAGACAAGTAGAAACCTCATTTAAAAAAAAAAAAAATTCCAAACACTCACTGCAAATGTCTATTTGCATTACCTAAAATCTAATATATCAGGCAGAAGATACAAATTAAGCACAGTATTTCCAACTAGTCTACTGGTTTACCTAAACACAGTAGAAAAATGTATAAGTCGTTACTTACCAGAATTATTTTAAATCAAAGCCTGTGGAATGCTCCATAATATTATAAATCTATGACATTATCACCAAAATATAACATCACAGCCTTGCTGTAAATAATTCAGAGATATGTTCTAACTAGTCTATTCATCATGATGGTGTTAATATGAAAAAAAAAAAAAAAGGAGACATGGCAAAAACATTTGAAATGGATAATTTTGTATTTGTTTCATGCCTTCATTTATTTTCCACATTATGCTGTTTTTACTTAAGTAGAGGGGGAGAACTTTCTCAAAATTCAGCCTTAACTGTCTTATTGCAGAGTTGATTGCTGATTTCTCCCAGATTACATGTCTGTGTTTAGTGTAAGGATTCTGACATATTACATCAACGCCCTTCTATTGCTTTAAAAAAAAAATACATTTAATCCATTTCCTGCGACAAGTGAGGGAGGTGCTGTTATTGCACTCAAAATGTATTTACATGATTTCCGTTAGAAAAACATGTCAGGGACCAATTTGGGGGCCAGGCACTGTTGATTTTATTATTCTATTCATGCAATCTTGTATGACATTTCCGGTTTTTTAAAAATTGGGCTTAAATAATAGTCAAATGAATGCCCAAGTTTCAAATATGTATTTTTTTAAGGGTCTGTACTACAGTCAATATTTAAAGATATTATGCTTTGGGACAAATTAAGAAGTGGTGAAAAGAAGTAGTTTGGGACAAATTAAGAAGCAGTAGGAAGAGTTGGATTTTTTTTTTCTTTAGGCAATACTGTGCCTCTTTCTAGGGGCCTTGGTGGTGCAGTGGTTAATAGCTACAGTGTGCTGCGTCTGCTAACCAAAAGGCAGTTCAAATCTACCAGCCACTCCTTGGAAATCCTATGGAACAGTTCTACTCTGTCCTATAGGGTCGCTAAGAGTTGAAATCAACTTGAATGTAACAGGTTTTATGTTTCGAATGCCTCTTTCTAAAATAACCCAGATCAGATGAGATAAATGGAGGCATCCAGATGTTATGGCCCACAGGCTAGAATCACATTGTAAATCAATCTAAAGAGCCACAAAAATGTATACCTTTAACTCTAATGAATCATCTTCTACTATTGTCAAAGCTATTACTATAATTTAAGCTCAGTGTCTTTGGAAATTTCTCAAGAGTACGTTGTGATTGTGTTGAGTACATGGGTAAGCCAGTAACATAATGAATGGGGACAGGCAGATGAATGTGAACATGTGTGCAGGTGTGTGTGTGCGTGTGTGGGTATTATAAGTCCGCACCACTTCCCTGAGTTATCACATCAGAGTTTCTTTAGGACAGCATCCCATTTCTTTATACATACTTGTATAAAGATTTTGATATGGTTTCAAAGTGGCTTTGTAGTGTTATAGAAAGAAAACTGACCTAAGAATTTCAAACCTAATATTCAAGTTCTAAGCTATCTAATTAATTGCTGTGTAGGCCTATCTTTCTTTATCTGTGAAGCTGGAATCATAAAAGCTGCCCTTATTAAAAAAAAAAAATTGGAAAATAACAAATGTTTTTCGAAGAATGTAGAGAAATTGGAATACTCATTCCTCCCTGCTGGAAGAGATGTAAAATGGTAGCTTCACTGAGGAAAAAAGTTTGATAGTTTCTTAAAAAATTACCATATGACCCAGAAATTCCACTTCCAGGTATACACTCATGAGAATTGAAAACATATGTTCACACAAGTACTTGTACTTGAATGTTTCTAGCAGCATTATTCATAATAGCCAAAAGTTGTAACAACCCAATATCCATCAATTGATGAATGGGTAAATAAACTGTGGCCTATTCAAACAGTGAAATATTATTCAGCCATAAAAAGGAATAAAGTATGATACACACTACAACCTGGTTGATTCTAGAAAATATGCTACGTAAAAGAAGCCATGATTCCATTTATCCGAAATGTCCAAAATAGGTGAATTGGTGGAGGCAGAAAGTTGATTAGCAGTTGTTTGGCGCTGTTTGGAGAGAGAAATGGGGTGTGAATACTCATAGGCAAAGGGTTTCTTTTTGGGATGATGAAAATATTCTGCAATTTAATAGTGATGATGGTTTTACAACTCTGTGAATTTACTAAAAAATATTGACATGTACACGTCAAAATGGTGAATTTTATGGTATGTGAATTACATCTCAGTAAATAAAGAAAAGAATAGTTGCTATGTTTATATCAGAGGATTATTGTAAGAATCAAACTGGAATGTTCTATAGAATCTAAATCATATTCAGGAATCCTTGCCGTCACATAGAGAAGAACACAGGCCATAGTGTATGTAACTGGATAAAGAGAGGGTCTGTATGAAAGTCAGGCCCAGTCCTAGAGAAAGAGAAGTGAAGGGCTCATGTTATTCAACACATTTGATATGAAGAACTTTACAGACGCATTATGCACAATGGAAAATTTATTTAAAAAAAATGAAAGGCACAGAGGAGATGCAGATGAATTGAACTTTCCATTGGAATCTGCCCCTTTTAACTTTACATGTTAATATCAGTTGTACATAATAACTGCCCTACTAGATTGCAAAGGTCTGGAGGGCAGACTCTTTATTTGGCTCATCTTCATCTCTCCACAGCCCCTGACAGAGTGTCCTGTCTATAGTGAGTGCTCCAAGGATAACAGATGAGCTTTGATGAAACTTTTTTTTTGGTACCCTGAGTAAAGTGTGCAGGCTACTGAATGGGCCTCAAGCACTGCCCACTCATAGCCTCACAGGCTGTTTCTTTCTTGTTTAAAAGAGGAAGGACATAAGCTCACTCTTGGACTCCAGGTAGGTCATAACTTGACGTCAATTCATTCCATGCTGCCTGTAGACCAGTCCCTCCCCACAAACTCTCTATCTCAGTACTTTTCTCAGCAACACTCTTGGTTTGATCATCACACTACCCTGGCTGCCCTTCTTTTCCCTTATCTAACTTGAACTTACTGTAATATTTGATACTTATGACTACTCCTTTTGGACTAATTCCTTTCTTAATTTCTAGAACACTACACTTCTTTTTTCTCCCTTCTTATTAGCCATTCCTTCTCAATAGTCTTTGTGACCCTCTCTTTCCCTTATCCCTTTATGACTCTACTGTTCGCCCTCTGCTCATCTTGGACAGCAATATGTCTCTGTTCAGTGGAGTCAGTCAAACACTGCACTTTGGTGGTGTTGGGGCTTCAATTACTACTTGTGTGTTTCTGATTCCCAAATCATAACTCAAGCTCAGACGCAGTTTCCCTTGATCCTCAAACTGAAGATCAAACTACCTGATGGGAAATTCTATTGAGTGTTCTACAGGCCCCTCAGCCTCAGTGTATCTAGTACTTGAAATTCTATAGCCAATACCTTTGTGAATGTCACTGACATACACTCTATCAGTGCAGCCAGATATCTCGTAGTTGTTCTGGATTTCCCTGCCTCATCCATCTCCTTCTTGTCAGTCCTCTCTTGCAGTCCATTTGAGCTTATTAATACCAATCATATTTTTTTGTCTTAGTTCGTATTCTCCCAAAACTTACCCTAAGACAAATATTTGGATACAAGGAATTTATGAGGAGTGTTATGGGTTGAGTTGTATCCCTCCCCCCCAAAAAATATGCTGAAGATCTAACCTCCTGTACCTATAACTGTGACTTTGTTTGGATATAGGGTCTTTTAAGATGTTATCAGTTAACATGAACTCATACTGGAGTAGAAGAAACCTAATCCAGTATGAGTGGTGTACTTATAAAATAAGAGAAGAGACACAGAAGATTGCCACAGAGGGAAGACAGCCATGTAAAGATGGAGGCAGAGATTTGGAGTAATGCATGTATAAGCCAAGGAATGCCAAGGATCTCTGGCCATCACCAGAAGCTAGGAGAGAAACATGGAACAGATTCTCCCTTCAGTCTCTCAGAAGGAGCCAACATGGATAACACCCTGATTTGAGACTCCCAGCCTTCAGAAGCATGGGATGATAAATTTCTGTTCTTATATGCCATTCACATTGTGTACTTTGTTATAATAGCCCTAGGAAGCTAATGCAGGGAGTTTATTTTCCCCAAGAAGTACGATGAAGGAGTAGGGAAGTGAGAGGAAAGGAGAAAAGTCAATAAGTCTCTGTATATATTATTCTCTATTTCATTCTACTCTATAACTTGTCTGTCAGTTTGCCATACTCTGGTGGCTTGCATGTTGCTGTGAAGTGGGAAACTATGCCACCAGTAGGTTCACCTGCTTGCAGACTAAGACAGACTAGAAAGAAGGACCTAGCAATCTACTTCTGAAAAAAAAAAAAAAAAAACTGGCCACTGACAACTTTATGGATAGCAGTGGAATGTTGCCTGATACAGTGTTGGAAGATAAGCCCCCTGAGTCTATCTTCACATGGTGGTTGTAAGCCACTCAAAATACAACTAAGGAAGAGCTGCCTCCTCAAAGTAGAGCCGACTTTAATGACATGGATGGAGTAAAGCTTTTGAGACCTACATTTGCTGATGTGGCACCACTCAAAATGAGAGAAAACAGCTGCAAGCATCCATTAGTAATTGCAACATGGAATGTACAAAATATGAATCAAGGATAACTGGAAGTTGTCAAAAATGAAATGGAACACTTGAAGATCAATATTCTAGTCATTAGTGAGCTTAAATGGAGTGGCTGGCCATTTTGAATCAGACAATCATATGCTTTACTGTGCCAGGAATGACAAACTGAAGAGGAATGGCATCATATTCATCATCAAAAAGAGCATTTCAATAACTATCCTGAAGTACAACCCTGCCGGTGATAGTATAGTATCCACATACCTACAAGGAAGACTATTATACAAATTTATGCACCAACCATTAAGGTCACAGATGAAGAAATTGAAGATTTTAACCAGATTCTGCAGTCTAAAATTGATCAAACATGCAACCAAGATGCATTAATAATAACTGATGATCGGAATGCAAAAGGTGGAAACAAAGAAGAATATCAGTACTTGGAAAATATAGCCTTGTGATAGAAAGGACACTGGAGACTGCATGATAGAATTTTGCAAGACCAACAACTTATTCATTGGAAATACCTTTTTCAACAACATAAATGATGACTATATAAGTGGACTTCACCAGGTGGAAAATGCAGAAATCCAGTCGACTACATCTGTGGAAAACGATGATGGATAAGCTCAATATCATATGTCAGAACAAGGCCAGGGGCCAACTGCAGAACAGACTATCAATAACTCATATGCAAATTCAAATTGAAGGTGAAGAAAATTAAAATAAGTCCATGAGAACCAAAATTTGACCTTGAATAGACCCCGCCTGCATTTAGAAGAAGAGCTTTGATGCATTTTGAATGTTAATGACCTAAGACCATACAAGTTGTGGGATGACATCAAGGACATCATACATGAAGAAAGCAAAAGGTCATTAAAAACCAGGAAAGAAAGAAAAGAACAAAATGGATGTCATAAGAGACTGAAACTTGCTCTAGAACACAGAGTAGCTAAAGCTAAAGTAAGAAATGATGAAGTAAAAGAACTGAACAGAATATTTCAAAGTGTAGCCTGAGAAGACAAAGTAAAATGTTATAATGAAATGTGCAAAGAAAAGCTGAAAGAACTGAAGAAAAAATTCGAGACTTAGGTTGCAATATTGAAGGATTCTATGGGTAAAATATTGAATGATGTAGGAAGCATCAAAAGAAGATGGAAGGAATACACAGAGTCACTGTACCAAAATGAATTGGTTGACGTTCAACCATTTCAGGAGGTAGCATGTGATCAAGAACTGATGATACTGAAGGAAGAAGTCCAAGCTGTACTGAAGACATTGGTGGAAAAACAAGGCTCCAGTACTGATGAAATACCAATTGAGATGTTTCAACAAATGAAGCAATGCTGGAAGCACTCATCTATGCCAAGAAATTTGGAAGACAACTCCCTGGCCAACAGATAGGAAGTGATCCATATTTGTGACCATTCCATAGAAAGGAGATCTAAGAAAATACAAAAATTATCAAACAATATCATTAACAACACACGCAAGTAAAATTTTGCTGAATATAATTCAAAAATGGTTGCAGAAGTACATCAACAGGGGACTACAAGAAATTCAAGCTGATTCACAAAAGGACATGGAACAAGGGTTATCACTGCTCATGTCAGAATGATCTTGACTGAAAGAAGAGGATACCAGAAAGATGTTTACCTGTATTTTATTGACTACACAAAGACATCTGATTGTGTGTATCATAGCAAGTTATGGATAACATTGTGAAGAATGAGAATTCCAGAATATTTAATTGTACTCATGCAGAACCTGTGTATAGACTAAGAAGCAATCATTCAAAAAGAACAAGGGAATACTTCATGGTTTAAAATCAGAAAAAGCGTGTGTCGGGTAGTATCTTTCATCATACTTATTCAATCTGTATGCTGAGCAAATAATCTGAGAAGCTGGACTATATGAAGACCAATGCAGTATCAGGGTTGGAGGAGACTAACGACCTTCAAAATGCAGATGACACAACTTTGCTTATTAAAGTGAAGAGGATTTGAAGCACTTACTAATGAAGACCAAAGACTACAGCCTTCAGTGTGGATTACGTCTCAACATAAAGAAAACAAAAATCCTCAAAATGGGACCCTTAAGTAACATCATGATAAATGGAGAAAAGATTGAAGTTGTGAAGAATTTCATTTTACTAGGATCCACAATCAATGCCCATGAAAGCAGCAGTCAAGAAGCCAAATGACACATTGCATTGGGCAAATCTGCTGCAAAAGACCTTTTTAAAGTGTTGGAATCCACCAGCTGCTCCTTGGAAACCCAACAGGACACTTCTACTGTGTCCTATAGAGACGCTAAGAGTAGGAATCAACTAAACGGCAAAGGGTTTGGTTTTTTGCTTATGTACTGTTGTCTCCTATACACAGTTCCCTTGTAGCACTATTCTTGCTACACCCCTACCATAGATTTACTTTTCCACCTGCTGCCCTCGTCCATGATTTCCAGAGCTCCATGGGCACACGCATGTTGTTTACTTTGACCTTGCTGGCATTTTTATTGGGATCATGTTAACTTCTGTTGAATTAGCATGGGTGCCTCACGTGGTGAAAAATAGTGAGAGAAGGAATCCAAAGATGGAGGTAAATGCAAGAATGCATGTAAATACGTAAGAGTGAACCTTTACTCTTTTTCTTCTTAATTATATTTTAAACAGTTTTCTGTATTTTGAATGAATAGTACAGTCATACAATTAAAAAATCAAAACTATAAAAAAGTATACATTAAGAAGTCTCAATTTCCTCTGCTCCATTTTTTCTATACCCCCTAAAATCATTTTTGGAAACCCTGGTGATGTAGTGGTTAAGTGCTATGGCTACTAACCAAAAGGTCAACAGTTCGAATCCATCAGACGCTCCTTGGAAACACTATGGAGCAGTTCTACTCTGTACTATAGGGTTGCTATGAGTCAGAATGGACTCGACCGCAACAGGTTTAGTTTATAATCACTTTTATTAGTATTTTGCATATATTTTCAGTATTTTACAAATATAAACATAAATGTGTGTATATTCTTATTTTCTTCTTTTCCCACACAAAAGAAAACACACTGTAAGTACTATTCTACAATTTTTTATTTAACATATATCTAATACATCTTTCCGTGTTAGGACATAAAGAGCTTCCTCAGTTTTCATAGCTGTATAGTATTCCAGTGTGATGGCTTGCACTGACAGATTTGTTCATTTTTCTGGAAGTCCGTGGTGTATTAAATATTTTTTGCCAACACCAAATGCACCAATTCTTCTTCCATCTTCCTTATTTGTTGTGCACCTTTCACGTGCATATGAGCCAACTGAAAATACCACAGCTTGGGTCAGGTGCACCTTAGTCCTCAAAGTGATGACTTTGCTTTCTAACACTTTAAAGAGGTATTTTGCAGCAAATTTGCCCCACTCAGTACATCCTTTTATTTCTTGACTGTTGCTTCCATGGGCTTTCATTGTGAATCCAAGTAAAGTGAAATCCTTGACAACTTCAGTCTTTTCTCCATTCTTCACGATGTTGCCTATTGGTCCAGTTTTGAGGATTTTTTTTTTTTTTTAAATGTTGAGTTGTAATTCATACTGAAGACTTAGTCTTTCATCTTCGTCATTGAGTGCTTCAGGTTGTCTTTGCTTTCAGCTAACAAGGTTGTGTCCTACTCATATGGCAGGCTATAATGAGTCTTCCTTCAATACTGATGCCACATTCTTCAGTTTGTCAGTCTGTCAGTTTGTCGTACTGTGGTGGCTTGCATATTGCTGTGATACTGGAAGCTATGACACTGGTATTTTAAATGCCAGCAGAGTCACCCATGGTGGACAGGTTTCAGTAGAGCTTCCAGACTATAACAAACTAGGAAGAAGGGCCTGGCAATCTACTTCTAAAAAAATTGGCCCAATGAAAACAGTTCATATGGTTTTGCACAATTCTTATTAAGCATATTAACTGATTTTTTTTTTTTTTTTTTTTGTGGCTATAGTATAAGGCATCTTCTTTGTCATCATATTTTCTAATTGGTATTTTTCTTTTATATGTGTTCTAATTCAGTATCCAAATATCAGCCAGAGAGAGATTATATTAAAATGGAACACAACCATGTTTCCCCGTGATCTCAGGATGAAGATTAAAATCCTTAACATGGTATGAAAGGCCCTGTGTAATCTAAACTATACTACTTCTGTGTTATTTTTACTCATACTTTTGGTAGTTCAGCCATGTAGGCCTTCTCTCAACCCTTATTCAGGACATGATTCTTTTCACTACAGGGCTTTCACATATGCCATCCTGTCTTTCTTGAGGTAACTTTTATTCCCTTTTCCCCTGGGTTAACTCCTCCTACATCCTTTAGATCTCAGGTATGTTGTCTTTTCTTCAGGAAAAAGTTTGACATTTATTTCTGTGATTATTCTAATCTTTTCTTCTTCCTCCCAAGTGCATGAGCTTCAAGAGGGAGGCGACAATGTCTGTCCTGCTTAGCCCTGCATCCATAGTCAAGTACATCACTCAGTGCATTGCAGAAGCTCAATAAATATTTGTGGAATAAATGTGGGATGAATAAAAGAATGATTATTCTAGAAGAATTTCATTTGTAGGTATCAAGATATGATGCCCACTCTAAAGAAGTGGTGGAATGAAATCATTTCTAGAGGAGGTAGGAAGGTTTTCTATGTCAAGAACATAAAGCACTTAGGTAAAGGAAGGCAGGGATTGGAATTTTAATTTTTAATTGGAGAGAAATTGGCAACCATTTTAGATTTTTGAAAAAAAAAAATGAGATGGGTTCAGATGGTAAAATTGGACTGAATACAATATACGGAAGTCTATGTAACCATTTGCAATATTTCATTTCAAAATGGATTCACTGTCATTGAAAAGCTGCCATGTTTTCATTTGCTGGAAAGTGACAAAGTTAGATAAATGATAATGCCATGCCTTTGTTCATTTTTTGGTTAGAAAACCTGAGACTTAAATGTACCCCAGTGCAAACTCTCACTGAATAAACATGGAGTGTATTGTTTTGTAACATGCTGCTCAATGAAATTGCAGCGTATTTGGCACTGCTGAGCAAGTTAGGAGAAGGAGGGTGAAAACAACAAGAACGAAAAGGCCGTAAAACAAATTGTGTCCCTTATAGCCCTTGATGGAGGACTTTGGGGGAAAATAAAATGCTGCGCTAAATTCAGAGTAGACTCATTCATTGTGAAGGTTTGGAGAAGTCAGATTTGAGCTGAATCTCCTTATTCTCCATATTTTATTAACATTTCCTTCTCCTCCATCTCTCCCTTCTTTCTTTATTTCTTTCCATCTTTGTTTCCAACTGATTAGCTTAAAAGATAAAAAGTAAAAGTCAGTGCTAACTGATTTTTTTTTTTCAATTTTAGGAAGCTAATTCTTAGACATAAGGTACTGTTCTAGATTTTTAAACCAAGAAAGTTATAGGACAACCTAAAAAAATACAACTACTCTCCAAATAGTACATTAAAGATTTCTGAATCACTGCTTTTGAAGTTGATAAACTCCAAGTATGCATCCCTCAGCTCAAAGTCGAGGAAGCTGTATAAAAAGATAATAAAAGGAGAGATAATTAGCTGGTAAGGATGGTGCATAAATGTTGTCTATGTAGTCTCAACTAACTTTGTCAATTCAGTCTATTTCAAGATTTGAGGTGTTTTGTGTTGTATAGATTTGAGACATCATGTAAACAAATTTCGAATGTTAAATTTATTGCATATATGTATGTGAATTCATTTAGAACCTATACAGTGGGTTTTGGCTTGATATGCATCCTTCACCACTTAAAAAATGAAATTTTATATATAGATATATTGACAAAATTTGTGTGATAGATACATTTACAACAACAACAACTTAAAAAAAAAAAAAGAGTAGCTGCTAAGTCTGCTTATGTACAACCAAATACCTTATGGGGTTCTGTTCCTTGGTTTGGAGGTTTAGGCTCATGGTTTCCTGGGACATCCCAGTTAATTGACCTAATAATGTGTTGAGTGGTTCTGTTCTATCTCCTAGTTCATTGCTTAGTGTCTAGGGTCTTAAAATCTTGCAAGTGTCAGTCCAAGACACAACAATTGGTCTCTATTCTCCTAGAGCAACAGAGGAAGAAGGACGGTCAGGAATAGGAAGAAGATATGGAATGTGTAGCTAACTGCCTCCATGAATAACTGCCTCTTTTTCCATGAGATCAGAAGAACTGCATTGTGCCCAGGTACCATTGAATGTTTTGATCAAAGAGTCCACAGAAGAATCCTGATCAAAAGGGAGAAAATGAAAAAGAGAATTTTAAATTCTTATGGACTGTATACTTTCTGGTGCCGTGGAGTCTGGATGAACCCCTAAAACTATTGCCCTGAAATAATCTTTAAACCTTAAACCAAAATATCTCCTGAAGTCTTTTTAAAACCAAACAATAATTTAGCTTAACTAGTAAGAAATGTCTACCTTGAACATTATGGTCTTTTAAGAACTATCTATATGGGATCAAAATGACAAAAGAAACTTAAAGGATTAGATAGGAACCTTTACGGAGCAGTGAGCTTATGTTAATGGGGGAGGAAAATCTCAGAAAAAGAGTATGAGAATGGTTGTACAGCTCAAGAATATGAGCAATGTCACTGAAATGCACATGTAGAAACTGTTGCATTGATGTATGTTTTGTTGCATATATTCTCAACAACATTTTTTTTTTTTTAAGAATAATCTCAAGGTTGGCTGCAAACCAGAGTGTGTGATATCACTTAGAAGGAGCATCTAGTTGAATCCCATATCAACCAGGGTAGCCAAGGTAATGCTGAAGTAACAAATGATTCCAAAAGGTCAGTGGCTTACAACAGGAAGTTTTAGTTCTCACTCAGACTGCATGTCCATTATGGGGCAGCAGTAGCTCTACTATGTATCACCTTCACTCTGAGGCCCAGCTGACTGAATTACCTCTTGCTGGAATGTTGCCATCACAGCAGCAGAAGTAATACAGGTAATGTAGATTATGAAGCTTCTACATTTTGTTAACTAGAACAAGTCAAATGATCATACCTGCATTTAACAAGACAGGTAAAATACACCAAATACTTATGAATAGTCTACCACTCAGTCCTTCACTTTTTTGGAGAGCCACAGAGTTACAGAAGAATGCCATGTGGAAAGGCTGGCTGCCCATCAGGACCTACCTTGCCTATGGTATCACCTGGACACAATCAGCACACTCTGTCCTTGACTCTATAGGTCTAAAAAATTTCTTTGGTTAAAATATTTTATATGAGTCAGGATTCAAACATGGAAGTTTAACGAACCATTACAATTTTTGGTAGAAAAGAATTATTAAAAGAATTGGAGCTTAAGCCACGTGGGAGGAGATAGGAAAATAAAGATCCAGGGGGGATTTGGAGGGTCAGAGGAGCCAAAAACTAGTTACTCTGATATAAGCCAAGTGTGGCCATTCACTATAATAGGACCATGAAGGGAAAGTTTGTGGGAGGCCTATGGGAAGCTGAGCTCCTGTGTAGCTCCCACCTTTGCAGGACAACCACTAAGCATCTTCTTGGGGCGGTGATGGGTCAATAGGCCCAGGAGTCGGTAAAAAAGCTAGAAGTAGAGTGGTAGAGAATGAGAACAATTTGGAACTCCGAGGCACAGTCGTGTCAGTTTTTAATGGCATTTTGCCATGATGACTTTCAGAGTGTAAAGGCTGCTGCTTGACTTCTGCCTCTCAAATCTACCTTGGAAACCATACAGGGAAGGGATTCCAGACACGTATTTCCAGCGTAACCAAGCAGACATGGTACAAAACTTATACATTCCAAATCTGAAGAGGTTTAGGCAGACTCACATTAACCCACTTGTATTAGTTCCCTCCTGCTGCTGTAACGAATTACCACAAACCTAGTAGCTTAAAACAATACAAACTTATTATCTTACTGTTTTGGATTTCAGAAGTCTGAAATGAGTCTTACAAGGCTAAAATCAGTGTCAGCAGAGCCGCATTCCTTCTGGAGGTTCTAGGGGAGAATCCTGTTCCTTGTCCTCTAGCTTCTAGAGGCTGCCTGCATTCCTTGGCTCTGGCTGCATCACTCTGTCTTCTGTATTCATTGTAACATCATTTCTTCTCACTCTGACTCTTCCTCCCTCTTTCCCTTGTAAGAACCCTTTTGATTACATTAGAGACACTCAGATAATTCAGGATAATCTCCCCATGTCAAGATCCTTAACTTAATCCCATCAGCAGAGGCCTTTTTGCTACATAAAATAACATTCATAGGTTCTGGGGATTAGGACATGGACATCTTTAGGAGGCCATTGTTCTGCCTCCCACATTAATTTACGCTATCCTGATGGTCTATAGCAGGAGTTGGCAAAATACAGCTTATAGGCCAAACCTGGCCCATTGCCTGTTTTTGTTAATCGACTTTCATAGGAAAAAAGCCATGCCCATTTGTTTATGTATTGTCTATGGCTGCATTGACACTACAATAGCAATGCTCAATAGTCGCCACTGATCCCATATAGCCCATAAGTCTAAAATGTTTATGACCTGGCCTTTTAGCAAAAAAGTTTCCTGACCCCTGATCTATAGTCCAGAAGATTGATTTATTGATTTATAATAAGAAACTTGACTATGTAGCAGACAACGAAAACCTCAGATTTTATGATAGCATATTATCTCCCCATGGTTAAATTTAAATCATGGTTCGGTTATGGTAAGGTTAACTGTAATTCAGGGAATCCTTTTATACAGTCTGTAAAGCAATGAACAATAGCCTGCCAAGGTATGGGTGCTGGAGGCTGCCAGCTGCACTGTGACAGGTGACCTCCTACCTAGGCTGAATGCTTATTACTCTGTGTGAACCAGCCTTTCCCTGGGGCAGAACTGTAGATAACTGTAGAAAATTGATACAGTCTCACTCTCTAGACACCCCCCCCCTTTTTTTTTTTTTTTTGATGTTGAAGGTCACAATCTTTATTCCCCTGGAGTAAAAAGAGAATTGATTAGGCTATAGTTGCACACTGTTCCACTGTTCACTGTGATTAGAATTTGGGATTATAACACCCTTACCAAACCACATCCCTGATCCAATGTAAACGGAGTTACCCTGGGGTGTGGCCTGTACCACCTTTTATCTTACAAGGGATAAAAGCAAAGGGAAGCAAACAGAGAATTGGGGACCTCATACCACCAAAAAAGCAGTGCCGCCAGGAGCAGAGCGTGTCCTTTAAACCTGGGGTTCCTGTGCTGAGATGCTGCCAGACCAAGGGCGGCCTGATGCAACACAAGGACCTTCCTTCAGAGCTAACAGAGAGAGAAAACCTTCTCCTGGATCTGACTCCCTGAATTTGGACCTGTAGCCTACTAGACTGCGAGAGAATTAAATTCTCTTTGTTAAAACCCATCACCTGTGGTATAACAGTGCTAGATGACCAAGACAGCAATCAAGCATAAGTTTTGGGGTTATCATTTCTCCCAAACATAGACTATTTGTGTCTCTCTGAAATTTAAATCTACAAATTAACATGTAACTTTACTAAATTTGGAATTTTTTTTTTTTTTTTTTTAAGTAGGAATCAGTGAGTTGAACAAAGTACATCCCCCGAAATAATTCTTGGGTGTGCCTTTGCTGCTATGTAGTATTGTGCTGCCCATCTTTTTGCCTTATATTTAAGTTTTGGTTTTTGTTTGTTGTTTGGTTTTTAATAAATGATGAGAAGAAATTTTCCAGTAAGACAGTCTTTTTTGGGGGAGTGGAGGGGGAGGGTTGGTAAGTAGAAGGAGGCAAGAAATAGGAGAACCCCATGAATACTTTCATGAACGATTTTTTAAATTGGATTTTTGGTGAAACTTTACACAGCAAATTAGGTTCGCATTTAACCATTTCTACATATTTTGTTCAGTGGCATTGGTTACATTTTTCACAATGTGTTAGCATTCTTAGTATTTCTGTTTTGGTTCTTCTGTTTCTAGTATTCTAGATTCTCTGGCCCGCCACCCCCCCTTTATGTTCTCGTATTTATTTTATGGTAAATATTGACCATTTGGTCTCATATGGATGATTATTTAAAGGACCACAGTACTCATGGAAGATGTTTATTTTTTGAGTAAATTATTATTTGGTTGAAAGGCGACCTCTGGGAGTGGGCTCAAGTCCAAGTTTAAAAGGTATCAGGGCAATAGTCTTTTGGGATCTCTAGTCCTACTAGTCCAGTAAGTCTGATCTTTTTTAGGAATTTGAGGTTTGTTCTACATTTTTCTCCCATTCTGTCCAGGACTATCTATCGTGTCTCTGGTCAGAATGGTTGTCACTAATAGCTGGGCACCATCTAGTTCTTTTGGTCTCAGGATAGATGAAAGCATGGTTCAGGTGAACTATTAATACTATAATATGTCTTTGTACGTGTTCCTTATAAGCACAATTAAGTGTTCTGTGATTCCCATGATTTACAATGTTATCCATAAATTTTTATGACACACGCAGTCAAATATCTTTGAATAATCAATAACGCACACGTAAACATCTTTCTGGTATTCCCTGCTTTCAGCCAAATATCCACCTGACATCAGCAATGATACCCCCCACTCTACATCCTCTTCTGAATCCGGCTTGAATTTCTGGCAGTTCCCAGTAGACGTACTGCTGCAACCATTTTTGAATTATCTTCAGTAAAATTTTTCTTACATGTGATATTAATGATATTGCTCAATAATTGCCACATTCTGTTGGATCACCTTTCTTTAGAATGGACCTAAATATGGATCTCTTCCAGTTGGTTGACCAGGTAGTTGTCTTCCAAATTTCTTGGCATAGATGAGTGATCACTTCCAGCATTGCATCTGTTTGTTGAAACATCTCAATTGGTGTTCCGTATCTGTAGGCATATGTATATACATGTTTGTGTGTACTGCATATACACTCATATGTATAATAAAGCAAACAGGGAGCACAATTGTGGATGCTTCCTAGATATAATTAAACACCCCAGAGATTTGATTTACTGGTTTTGAGGTTTAGCACCATAGTCTTGGGACAACTAGGTCAATTGGCATAACATAGTTCATAAAGATATTGTTTTAAAATTTGGTTTGATGAGTAGCATTCAGGATTTTAAAAGCATGTGAGCAGCCGCCTAAGATACAGTAATTGGTCTATACTCACCTGGAGCAAGAGAGAAAGAAGGAAATTGAACACTCAAAGAAGAAACTACTTTGTATGTCTAGTTTGAAGCAGTGTTTCATTCTGTCATGTATAGGGTTGCTGTGTGTCAGAACTAAATGGCCACACCTAACAACAGATACATCTACGCATGTGCACCCATACGCTCATATGTATCTTCCTACACAGATATATATATGTGTGTGTGTATATATATATATATATATAGAAACCCTGTTGGCATAGTGGTTAAGTGCTACAGCTGCTAACCAAAGGATCGGCAGTTCAAATCCACCAGGCGCTCCTTGGAAGCTCTATGGGGCAGTTCTACTCTGTCCTATAGGGTCACTATGAGTCGGAATTGACTCAACGGTACTGGGTTGGGTTTGGTTTGGTATTATATATATTTGTGTAACCACACACATATTAATATTTTTGGTTGTTACTAGTGTTGTTGCAGAATTATATGTTGTTGTTAGGTGGCATCTAGTCTGTTCCAATTCATAGTAACCCTATGTACAACAGAATGAAACATTTTCCTATCCTGCACTATCTTCATTGATCATTGTGTGCTTGAGCCCATTGTTGAAGCCACTGTGTCAATCCATCTCATTGATGTTCTTCCTATTTTTCACTGACCCTTTACTTTCTAAAGCATGACGTCCTTCTCGAGGAACTGATCCCCTCTAATAATATGTCCAAAGTATGTGAGGCAAAGTCTTGCCATGCTTGCTTCTAAGGAACTTTCTGGCTATATTTTCCAAGACAGATTTGTTCATTCTTCTGGAAGTCCATGGTATATTCAATATTCTTCACCAACACCATTAATTCAAAGGTGTCAATTGGTCTTTGATCTTCCTTATTCATTGTCAGCTTTCACGTGCATATGAGACAATTGAAAACACCATGTCTTGGGTCAGGCATACCTCAATCCTTAAAGTTACATCTTTTCTTTTTAACACTTCAAAGAAGACTTTTGCAGCAGATTTGCCCAATGTGATGCATGGTTTGATTGCTTGACTACTGCCTCCATGGGCATTGATTGTGGAGCCAAGTAAAATGAAATTCTTGACATTTATCACAATGTTGCTTATTGATTCAGTTGTGAAAATTTTTGTTTTCTTTATGTTGAGGTGTAATCCATACTGAAGGCTATGGTCTTTGATCTTCATCAGTAAGTGCTTCCAGCCCTCTTTACTTTCGGCAAGCAAGATTGTGTCATCTGTATATTGCAGGTTGTTAATGAGTCTTCCTCCAGTCCTGATGCTGCATTCTTCTTCATATCGTCCATCTTCTTGGATTATTTGTTCAGCATATAGAATGAATAAGTGTGGTGAAAGGATACAACCCTGATGCACACCTTTCTTAACTTTAAACCAGGCACTCTCTTTTTGTTCTGTTCAAATGACTGCCTCTTGATCTATGTACAGGTTCCTCATAAGCACAATTAAGTGTTCTGGGCTTCCCATTCTTCTCAATGTTATCCATAATTTATTATGAGCCACACAGTTAAATGTCTTTGTGTAGCCAATAAAACACAGGTAAAAATCTCTATGGTATTCTCTGCTTTCAGCCAGTATCTATCTGATATCAACAATGATATCCCTTGTTCAATGTCCTCTTCTGAATCTGGCTTTAACTTCTGGCAGTTCCCTGTTGATATATTGCTGCAACTGCTTTTGAATGATCTTCATCAAAATTTTACTTACGTGTGGTACTGTTCAATGATTTCTACTTCTATTGGATTACCTTTCTTTGGAATTAGCATTAGTATGGATCTCTTCCAGTCGATTGGCCAGGTAGCTGTCTTCCAAATTTCTTGGCATAGACAAGCGAGCACTTACAGTGCTGCATCTGTTTGTTGAAACACCTCAGCTGGCATCCTGTCAATTCCTGGAGCCTTGTTTTTTACCAGTGCTTTCAGTGCAGCTCGGACTTCTTCCTCCAGTACCATCAGCTCTTGATCATATACCACCTCCTGAAATGATTGCAGATTGACTAGTTCTTTCTAGTACAGTGACTCTGTATATTCCTTCTCTCTTCTTGTGATGCATCCTGCATTGTTCAGTATTTTACAAAATTGTCTATTGTATTTTGCACAATTGTATATGCTATAGCATTTACCAAAATTGTTCATTATTCTTGAGTATTTCTTATTGTCATCTTTTACCTTGGTTAAGTTGTACAGACTTCACCCCTATTGGATATTGCCTTTCCCATCACCAAAAATAGCAAGTGCCTATTGCGTAGAAAGTGATTCCTCTCCCTCCCCTTCCACCCCTGGTGACCATCAAAGAATGTTACTTCTTTTGTGCATACCTATTGTTGTCTTTTTATAAAACTGAGACCATGAAGTGTTTGTCTTTTTGGGATTGACTTTTTTCACTCAGCATAATGTCCTCCAGATTCATTCATGTTATGTTTTGAGAACTCATCATTATTCTTCATAAAAAAAAAAAAAAAAAAGCTGTGTAATATTCCAGTGTCTGTATCACAATTTATTTTCATGTGTTTGTTAGCCACTAGAATGCCCTCTTTGGTGAAGTGTGTGTTCATGACTTTGGCCAATTTTTATTTGACTATTTGTCTTTTTGTTGTTGTTGAAATTTTTTATATTCATGAGCAATTTTATATTTACTTTTGCGACAGGTGAATCACTATCACTAGGGACTAACTCATGGGAGACCTTTAGTTTATACTTTGTGGCATTTGTTTTTGTGGTGGTTGTTTTAAAAATGTCAGGAAATCAAATCATCTTGTTGCCAGAATAAGGTTCTTGCCTCTCACTGGTCAAGAATGAGCAGGTAAGGCACATAGAGTTTTCCACACAAGCAAAGCTTTATTGAAGAGACTCACAAGCAGAGACGAGAAGGGCCTAAAGCAATGCTTACCCCCGTCTCATAGAACAAAAGACCTGGCCAGGTTTTTAAAAGTTTTTGGGCAGGAAAAGATTCATGTTTATTCACAAGCGTAGGTGGAGTTTTCTGGCAAGTAGCTTATTTTGGGCGGGGATAGGTTAACTAAGGTGTGCACGCAGCAGCTTTCTAAGATGGCTTTTGTCCCAGAGGCCTCTGGGATTCATAGCAGGACTTATGGGTTGTTACGCCTACACATTCTCTCACTTACCAAGTTCTATTCCTGGCTGCTGTGTTGCCCCTCACTGCCCCTGGTGGAAGATCACACAGCAGTCAAAGGTGGATGTTCTGAGCATGTCCCTGGGGCTGGTTTTATCCAGCTGCTTCTGTAAGACAACTTTAAAGAAGTTTGCGGGCTATTTTCTGATACCTTGCCCCATTGTTCTGGGGAATGGCTTTGTTTCTGCACCCTGGCCCATTTCCTGTTACTTTGTTTGCAGATTTGGCGGCCCCTCCATTTCCTGTCTTAATCTGCGTGTTGGTGAGGAGTTAAATATTATTTTTAAATCCATAAATTTGCTGTTATAGAATTGCAACTCTTTTGGAAAGAAATGCAGTAGGTGATGAAAGTAGAAGACAGTAGAGATGGAGAAGGCTTGGATCCACCCAGGAATTAAACTGAGCAGGGTCTCTGATTTTTAACCAGACCTCTGAAATTTACTTTCTTCACCCCATTGGATTTTTTTTCTTTTCTATTCTTTAATTTCCCTCCTTTCCCTTCCTCCCTTACCCCAGACATGGAATGATATCTGAGAGCCAGAACTATTTACCTCTCAGTGGTTAAATAGGATACATCTGTTAGAAGCAACATCTATAGTTTTCCATCTTAGACTGAAGACTTGGGACGAAATGGAATGGAACCAATGGAGCAGAGGGGAGCAAAACTAAATGGAATGGAACTAAAAAGCCAAAAAACAAACAAACCCATTTCCATCAAGTTGATTACGAGTCAGAGCAACCCTATACCAAAGCAAAAAACAAAAACAAAACCCATTACCATTGAGTCAATTCCGACTCATGGAGATCCTACAAGATAGAGTAGAACTGCCCCATAGGGTTTCCAAGGAGCAAATGGTAGATTCAAACTGGCAGTCTTTTGGATAGCAGCCGAACTCTTAACCACTATGCAACCAGGTCTCCAGTGACCCTGTAGCACTCTTAAAATACCCCTTTTTGTCTAAACTATTTCTGCTGCTAAAAATATTATTTACTTGGCTCCATTTTGTCTCTGATATTAATTTACCTTTTAGAAAACAAGCCACATCCAGAAATGCTCATTAATTTAAAATCTCTTTTACCAGGTGAGCTCTCCCAGTGGCTGATAAATTATGATTGATGGGGTTATTCAATATTTTTAGTATTATTTCCGAAGAGGTGGTAGAATATGACCACACCACAAACCCTTGGCCTTGCTGTATGAGCTGATGTGATGAGAAATTTCCAGGCTCAGTTTAAGGCAGCATCTAACCAGGAGATCTCTAGTAATCCGTTTACACACAGCTTTTATTTTAACCATTTCCCCCCTCCCCCCATTTAACTGTTGACAATCAATCATTGGGTTTACATTATTCAGCATTGATCTTAGAGAAGGCCAGCATGGTGTCCACATCAACCATGTCCAATATTTCACTGTTCATGTGACCCTCTAGGATTAATTAGGGAACAATTTCAAAAGAGCCACTCCAGGATTTAATGTTTGTTTTACCCAGAATATGATGGATGCTTTTATTCATTTCTAATTGGGCTGTTTCACATTTTGCCAATAAGTGAAGTTAATAAGCAGGTTAAGTTTAATTGATATGCTTTGTATGAGAGGCTGAGTCCTTTCACTAAAGAAGCGGATTTTCTAAACTTGAGAAACCTATATTTTCTTATTTAGGTGACTTAAGCATCTTGGGTATTTTAGCTGAACAGCAAGATTTAAGCTTTTGGAAGAAAGTCTATCTTCTAAATAAAGTGGCTTCTATTTGCATGGAACAATTAAGTATAATTAGCATGCAAGTTTTAATGATATTGTATCGTGAAGCTGATTAAGCCTGTGGGACCAAGAATTCAAGTCACTTGTATTGTTTACTGTAAGCAAATCGAGCCATTTAGCTTTAACTGGACTTGAAACCCAGCACAGTTATTGGCAGCATGAACTGCCCATCAAGACTTTTTAAATGGCAGAGACTTATAAGCAATTGATTTGGCACCCTAAAAAATGAACAAGCATCTCTGAGCCCATGCTTTACACAACAAAGTCAAGTATGGCCCAGTCTGGCTGAAAAGGTTTCTGTAAGCACCTTCTTATTTCTTCTGATTCGGACTTTTTGCTTTGTGACTATTGATGAAAGTTGCTCTTCAAATAAAAGGAAGCTCAAAATAAAACTTAGTATTTTAAGAAGAACCGGAATGTGGACTGTTTCCAGCCAGATATTTGATGACTCGTGATCTGGTGGGATTCTATAAAATCATTAGATTTGGTTCCAATACTTATTAAAGCAACTTATGCTGTTTGTATCGAAAATGAAAATCATTATGTAAATTAACAGTCAAGCAGTGATGTTCTCTCAGCAACATGGCAGCACCTACGGAAAACTGTAAAATAGGTGCAGTTGATTAAGTCTTTCTGGGATGCAGAATTGCAAAAAAGATGTTGGTGCCAAGGAGTGGCTGTCTGATCAGCCTGCGAGCTCTCCTTTCTTTGTTTCGCTGGCCCCAGTCTTCTCGTTCCGCTTTTGTCTGCCTGTCCCAAGAAAGACATCTTAGAAACCCATCTACATAAAATTGGGAGTGATTTACTGCTGTTCACTTTTCCAGGACTGTTTGTACTTGAAAATGGGAGCCTGAAAAGAAAAATGGATTACATGAAGGAATGAACGCCAAGTTCCAGCCATTAAATGGGGAAATTTGAGTGGATCTTCCCTGTGCCAATCAAATTAAGCCACATATTTACCCATCCCACCCTACCTAGTCAAAGAGCTTCACTTTCTTGGCAAGGCTGTCTTCTTCAATCAGTACTGTCAAAGGACAATGCTGTCACGTGACTCATTTTTTCTCTGTTAACTTTAGCTTCATGCAGAAATACAATTGCTTCTTAACAGCATATCTAAAGAGGGACAAATCACAAGAATGTTCCAGTTAAATTTGTATTTCCTGTAAATAAGTCTGCCAACTGCACTCTTTTTTTTTTTTTTTTTTTACCTTTTTCTTACTTTCCTCCACACTTTCTCTGAACCTTCTCTCACTGAAAAGAAAATAAACTGTTAGAAGAATTTGCACAGACACTGGTCTGTTTTGAATTAGGGTTGGTATGTTAAAAAAAAAGTTACTAGCTACCATTGTTCTAAAGGTAGATTTCTGATTCCTCTGACATCTGCTGTGCCTGGATTTCTCTCCCCATTTTTCAAAGAATGACCCTTAATAGCTCAATAAATCCACTAATAAAATGGTTTAGCATTTGCTAACCTTCTCTGAGTGTGTTACCTGAGCATTCGAAGGCCTTCTTTGGGAACACAAAGAAAGGAAATCATAAACAATTCTGAACAGCAACGTTATCAGGTTTCAAAATACTGCAGGACCTCAGCTTTTACCTAGACTTTGCTCGTAAATATTTACATTGTTTGCCCAGATGGTGGCAGAATTGAGGAATGTGGGCAATTTTTTTTTTTTTAAAGTGTCCTAATACACTTAAAAAAAAAAAGCCAAAATTGCAAACTATAAGAAACACAACACTAAATGCTCATTTGAAAAGTTTCATTGTTGTTGTAATGTTTTTATCACACTTAAACCAAAAACAAACAAACCTGTTGCCATCAAGTTGGTTCCAACTCATAGCAACCTTGTAGGACAGAGCAGAACTGCCCCACAGGTTTTCTAAGAAGTGCCTGATGGATTTGAACTGCCGGCCTTTTGGCTAGCAGCTGTAGCTCTTAACCACTGTGCCACCAGGGTTTCCTTATCATGCTTAGAGGAAGCACAAAGATAAAAGTTTTCCTCATGTTTGAGGACAGCACATTATTGTGCTGTCCCTCACCTAGATAAGCCAGGGACCTTGCTTGCTTCCAAAATATTTCATCCCAAAGCATGTGCCTGACACTGTGCTGACGATACAAAGTGGTTCTGCCCACAAGAGCTTGCAGCCTGGCAGTGTGGTCAGGCAGAAAAGAATTACATAGTTAAAGGAGAGAGGTGTAATTGGGCCTCAGCCAGACACCAGTGGAATCCTCACCAACCACTTGGGAAAGGCTGCGACAAGTCACCTTCTTCTCTCACCTGGAGAGCTGCAGTTACCTCTTAAATGTTTTCCTTGCTTCCATTTTTCTTCCTCTCCAATCCATTCTCTGAACTATAAGTTTTCTAAACCCCAATTCCGTTCCACTCCTTTGCTTAACAGCCTTCAATGGTTCCCCATGATCCTCAGGACAAAGTCCAAAATCCTGAAGATGGTTTTCAAGGCCTACCATAATCCATCTCTAGGTTATTCAGTACCCTTGTCCCCACCACTCTTCTCACCACCCTTCCTCCCACCCCTACTTTTTTATCTGGGCACACGAAACCACTTGCGGTTACCCAACGGGATGCTCAGCTACTGCCTCTGTGGAAGAAAATCAACCAGGACATTACTAGCATGCCTTTTAGAATGCAAGGGCATGAGGAGGCTTCCCAAAAGCATCTAACTGGGGAAGGAAGGTGGAATATTTATAGGCTTTAGTAGAAAGAGGAAGGACTTGTTATCGTGGAGCAGCAGTCATTGTTGGGACAATTTGGATTTTATCAGGAGATGTGGATAAAAACAGTTGGGGGCTAAAGTCATGTGCAAGAGGCAGGAAGGAAGAGTTGTGGGAGCAAGGGCATGCAAGGTCATACTGGAAAGCCCTTAATCCTTCAGCATCCCTCTCACAACTGCCTGCAAAGTTCTCCTTCCATACCTCTCCCCTCTGTCCCCCCATCCCAACCTGGCAAACTCTTAGTAGCCTTGATTCAGAGGCCACCTCTTCCCAGAAGCTTTCCACATGCCTCACCTCAGCCCACCACCCTTCCGTCAGCCACAGGGCCCCAGAGGTCTAGATCAAATCTGGAAGAGGCTCACCACAGGGCATTATACTTCACAGTTGACTTCTGTGCCCACCATACTAGATGGCACAGCTTCTGGAGACCAGGGGCATTGCCTTGGCCACCCTGTGTCCCCAGAGCCTGGCATGGTGCCTAAAACACAACACGAGCTCCAGTCTTTTGTCCATTATATGTAATGAATGTGGGATGGCCTCAGACATTCACTTAAGAACGTCTCCCCTTCTGACCTAACCGCCCAGGGAGAGGCCACTTTCCTCTCACTCTCTCTACTCCATTCCTCAACAGATTTCAAGACTTTTCACCCACGCATTTGGAAATCGAGCAGTGTGGGTAAAAGGTGAAAGTGCTGAGGAGTTAGTGATGGAGATGAGGATAATGTATCTTTGAGAGAGAAGAAAGAAAGAGGGAGAAGCTGGGTTTGAGGAGGAAAAGGGGAGAGCTTTCTTTAGGTTTGTTTGATTTGCTCTCCTTGAGAAGGAGGGGGTCCAAGAGCAGTGCAGCACTTTTGAGAATTGCAGCAAAGGGAAGAGGAAATGGAATAGAAGGTGCTTTTTAAGACTTAGGATCTTGGTGATGTCTTTTAAGAAATGCCAGTTAAAAAATCAAAATTCCTCTAGATTAAACTTTATTTTAAAAGAATGAAATTCTTTCTTTCCTTCATTTCTTCTCCCCCCCCACACACTTTTTTTCCTGTTTGAACTATTTATTTGAGTAAGCATAGAGATCAGACCATGAGAATCCAGGATTCTCAAGGGTTATGCACAAATGAATAAATTAACTAACGAACAAATAAATGAATGAGTGACCATGTTTCCCTCAGGGTCATGCCTTAGGTACCAGCTGGAATCTTCATTCATGAACTCCCCAGAAAAAATAGCTCCCCTCTGACTTGGGGAACAGGAAGCAACAGACCATAATAGAATTGATTTTTTTTTTCTTTCTGCTATTTGTCTGAGCTCCCTTAAAACTCTAGAGCCACAGGATTTCCATCAACCTCTTCTGAATAGATAACAAAACTTTCAACAACATTCATTCCCAAATCCTCTTGTCTGGTTGAATGTATGAGTCAGACGAAGCTTATTGTATATCTTTAAATGACTTTCTTGGAATATAAATCACCAGCTTCACAATTCTCCATGGGACACACGCAGACACACACACAGACGGGAGCCCTCGTTAGCAAAAAGATGTTCAGCATTGCAGCCCTCCCAAGGAGCAGGTCCCATGACCCCTCCTCACACAGACCATCTGGTTACATATGTGTGCCAGGCCAATCAGACCAACATGTTTTTGACTAGCTTTCTCTTTTCCAGTTGAACACGGCTTTCCCTTAAGATTTGACCCCTGTCTCATCTTTTCTCCGGCAGTGCAACTGGTTAGCACATTTGACTACTAACTAAAAGGTTGGTGAGTCAGACCTACCCAGAGGTGCCTCAGAAGGAAGGCCTGGAGATCTACGTCTGAACAATCAGCCATTGAAAACCCCATGGAGTACAGCTCTACTCTGACACACATGGGGTCACCATGAGTCGGAATTGACTTGATGGCAGCAGGTTTTACTGGTTGTTCTGTACCTGGCTCTGTCCGCCCACTCCTTAGCAGACAATCACCCCCACCTCCACCCACCCATCTTCCTAAGGCTGCCCTGGGGTTGGCGAAGGTACATGTATTGTTTCTAGCTAAAAAGTAGAAAAATAAATACATTTTATGGTGAAATGGTTGACTACTGATAAATACTGTTTGGCTATAAAGGGAATTCTCTGGAGCAAGAATATAGTCAAAAGTGGATAACCAGTGGAAAGACTATTATCTGATGTGCAAATTGTCCCCAGTGGAGACTTTTTTCATATGCTTTCGGGCCACCTTCCTGCCCATTAGGATTTGCTGCAGCAGCTGCCACCATAATTACTAAGGACCTTTTTGCAACTCCATCATCCTGAGGAAGACAACCAACAGCATCAAAAGTACCTGCCTTCTTAATCCCTCTTGTTTTCCTTCCGAATCCCTGAGACTCCCTCACCCTTTGCTTTTCCACTTCCTGCCTCGATAACAAGGCTTCTGTTTGCACATTTAATTAATTAATTAATTCAATATTTATTCGGCACTTACTAGGCCCCCTGTGGGATAATAACACCTTAAGCTGTGATCTCATTTAGGAGAATTTGCATTTGTTAAATGACACTGAAGACTTAAATGCTTTTAAGTTCAAAAAGAGGTAAATTTCCATTGGTTGGCCACTTACCAGTTGGGATATACCAATCTAGACTGTAAAATAGTAGATTGTCAGCATGTAGAACACCAGAGGCAGATTACCTATGAAGTTCAAAAAGCTGAAGCTTCAGGGCCTCTCATTGCAGAGACTCCATTTTGTAATTCTGTCTTCTTTTGGGTAAATGCAAATCAAAACCAACCCCCTTGTTGTAGAAACGATTCTGATTCATCGCGACCCTATAGGACAGAGAAGAACTGCCCCATAGAGTTTCCAAGGAGAGGCTGGTAGATTCGAATTGCCTACCTTTTGGTCAGCAGCCAGGTTCTTAATCACTGCACCACCAGGCCTTCACTTTGGGTAAATAAAACCCTGTTGCTGTCAAGTTGATTCTGACTCATAGTGACCCTATAGAACAGAGTAGAACTGCCGCATAGAGTCTCCAAGGAGCACCTGGTAGATTTGAACTGCTGATCTTTTGGTTAGCAGCCGTAGCACTTAACCACTATGCCACCAGGGTTTCCTTGGGTAAACAGGGCTCCCAAAATTGTATAAGCATCAGACTCCACAAATTCGAAACCCAAAGGACACCCCTACAAAACCCAGAGTAACCTTGTGATGGCAAAATCATTCCTACCCTGTTCATTGTTGTTGCTAGCTGCCATTCATTTGGCCCCTGATTCATGGTAACCCCATGTACAGTGGAATTGGATTGCTGTGATCCATAAGGTTTTCATTGGCTGATTTATTGGAAGTAGATTGCCAGGCCTGTCTTCCTAGTCTACCTTAGTATGGAAGCTCCTGTTTAATGTTGTAGGCGACACGGAAGCCTCCACTGACAGACAGATGGTGGTAGTACTTGAGGTGCATTGGCCACAAATCAAATCCACATGGAAGACAAGAATTTTACCACTGACCCAGCAATGCCTCCCTCTACCTTGTTTGCCAATTTCTAAAACAGCACTGGCACATAGTAGGAGCTCAATAAATACTTACTGGATGTTGAATAAATGCATAATAAATATAAAGTGTGCCAGCTCTTACCTAGGGTTGTAGTATTGGCTCAATAAACATTTGTTGAAACAATGACTGTTTTGATGAACGTATGAATTAACGTGAAAGGCAGGTGAACCGCACATCTCACAGAATAAAAGACTCTCCCTGCCTGCCCTCCTTCATTCATCTGTGGTACCAGTGAAGCTCATCTTTCTCCCCCAACACCAGTGGTAGCCCAGCCTGGCTGAGTCCACTCAGGAATAGTTCCAATTCACACCTGCGTTTTACCTCAATGCACCATGTGGCCTGCTGCAGTTGATACACAGGATCTCATGAATGGAGATACAATTATGGAAAAAAACTACACTTCTATCTAAGAAACTCTAGATTTCAAAGTGGAGACCTGTGATCTGGCCTCACCCCGCCCACCTCCAACATTTATAACAAAGCACTGCCTAACACAGAATTGTAGTCTTAGAGAAAAATGAAAAACATGTTTATAGAACTCAACCCTTAGTAACACCATTTATTTTTCAGTAATTTTTTTAAACTATGAAACGGTTAGTTATTTAACCTTCCTAGTTGTTAAATCTGCTAAAATGTCTAATTAGTTAATTAGGAAAATAATTATGTGTTAAAAAAAGGAAATTTAAAAATCGTGTATGGACATATAAAGCTGTGTGATCCAAGTAAACTTCTATTTTGAGGCTATAGCACCATCCCAACGTAGTAACATTTCATAATTCTTTGTATTCATTAAAAGATTTTTTCTTTCCAAAAAAAATATTGGAAATTTTCCCCAAGTCCTCTCCTCCCACCTTCTGGTGTATAACAAAGAGACTATTGGACTTATCTAGTTTAAGTTATAGTTGGAATTGTATTATTTAAGAGGCTGTTTCCTTGGAAGACTTTCAAAAGATACATGTAGGGAAAATTATTTTAGTTTACAGGGTCAATGTTTCTCTGTTGTGAGTCAGTTGTAAGTAAACAGTTTCTCAGGACTTTCTTCTTTGCTATTTATAATGATCAATGTGTGAAGCATTTAGCATAGACAGAAACGCATCTGGCACCAAGATGACTCACTGCTGAGGGGCTGCTCTTTTGTTTCTTTTCAGCACTCTACCTTAAGAGTGTTTACGTTTACTACTAGAACAATGGAAACTCATAGCCCTGAAAGCATAGAATGAATAAATAATTTGTGAATGCAACAGACAGCTTAGAAAGTGCGAACTGATCATTTCCAGATCGTAGTGAGGTCAATTGTCATTTCCAATTTGGGGAGTAAAACTATCAATATAATGTACTTCCAAACAAAGTACATTTTCTATGGAATGCTGTTTGCAGTTGCAAATCAACCTTCCCATCTAATGTCCCATTCCTTTGACTCTCAGTCTCCCTGGGTGGTGCAAACAGTTGTGCGTTCTACTGCTGATCAAAAAGTTGGAGGTTCAAGTCCACCCAGAGGCACCTCAGAAGAAAGGCCTGGTGATCTGCTTCTGAAAAATCAGCCACTGAAAACCTTAAAGAGCACAGTTCTACTCTGACATACATGAAGTTGCCGGAAGTATGAGTTAGATCAACAACAACTGAAAGAAAAACAAACTCGAATTCCTTTTGATCTTGAAACATCTTAAAGGAAATTCACTATCATCTGAAATTCTAAAAATTAAACTTCCCTATCCAAGCTAGCACATCTGCTCTACAATGAATTGCAAAGAAAATGAAATTCTGAAAAGAAGGTGAAATTTTGCCTTTTTAAGAAAATTGCTGACTAGGCATTAAAAAAATCTGATGATGAGGAAAAGGTGATTTCTCCTGAATATCTAGAGATGGAAGAGGCGGTATGGATAATTCAGTGATTGCGTTCTTCTCCGTATCTTAGGGTATCAGGACTCAGTTGTTTGCTGTTAGGTGCTCTGTTTGCTCAGGGAACATAGTATATTATATCGTGGCTGGTGAGAAAAATCAGTTTAGAGTCTGTAATGGATTGAATCGTGTCCTCTCAAAATATGCATCAACTTGGTTAGTCCATGTGTGGTCGTCCTCCATTTTGTGATTTCCCTATGTGTTATAACTCATAATCTCTGCATGTGGTTAAAAAGGATCAGGGTGGGATGTAACGTCTTTGCTCAGGCCATATTCCCAATCTAATGTAAAGGGAGTTTCCCTGGGGTGTGGCCTGTACCTCCTTTTATCTCTCAAGAGATAAAAGGAAAGAGAAGCAAGTAGACAGTTCGGGACCTCATACCACAAAGAAAGAAGCACCAGGAGCAGACCGCATCTTTGCACCCGGGGTTCCTGCGCAGAGAAGCTCCTAGACCAGGGAAAGATTGACGAGAACATTCCTCCAGAGCCAACAGAGACAGAAAGCCTGCCCCTGGGGCTGATGCCCTGAATTTGGACTTCTAGCCTACTACACTGTGAGAAAATAAATTTCTGTTTGTTAAAGCCATCCACTTATGGTAGTTCTGTTATAGCAGCACTAGATGACTAAGACAGAGTCTAACAGAAAGTGTGTTACAATTCTGCCTTCTCCACCTACTAGCTATTACCCTGGAAAATGTATCAAATTACTCCAAGCTTTGGTTTCTTTACCTTTGAATTGGGAATGTTAATACTTATCTGGCCAGATTGTGAGGACTGAAGATAATGTATGCCAAGCACTAACCACAGTGATTCGTTAACACATAAGCACTAAATAAATTTAAAAAAAAATTTTTTTTTTTTTTTGGCTATTAATTATTATTATAAGGGGAGCCCTGGTGGCCCAATGGTGGAACGTTCAGCTGCTAACCAGAAGTTAGCAGTTCGAATCCACCAACAGCTCCTTGGAAACCTTATAGGGCAATTCTGCTCTCTCCTGCAGGGTTGCTATAAGTTGAAATCAACTCGAAGGGAGTCAGTTTGACTTTTTTGGTTTTTTATCAATGTAAGGATGGTTGTGTTGTCCTTACCCTTCTACTATGAGTGAGGTGAGCAAAGACAGTTCTAAGAACTTAATGAAGCAGCCTTGCTAGATGACTAGTATGAATAAGAAGACATGAATAAAGATGTTTATCATCTGAAGAACTAAGGCAAATAGGGGAAGCATGCGATAGTAGCTGGGAACAGGGATAAGACTAGCATACAGCCATTAGGGTCTATGTGAGCTCAGTTGAAAATAAAAGTTCCATTTTTTGATGAAGAAGTCTGAGTTGACTGAGGCCATTTTGAATTCATTACAATTAGACTCCAGTAGCTCTAATGCCCCAGCTGCACTGGACAGTGTTGTTTTCATGTCTATGGACGCATAGAACAAGTCTTGGGATGTAAAATAATTTCCAAGTCGACTCCATTCTTCTTGTGAAGTGATTTCCATCTTTCTCCCAGCCCCTCCTCTAGAAGCAATAATGATGTTGTGTATGTTCTCTTTCTGACCTTACTTCTATTTCTCTACTCCACTCATACTCAACTAGTGTAGGTGATGTGTTACCAATGGGACAGTTAATTCGTGTCCTCTGGCATGAAGGACCTGACTTTTCTAATTCTTCTCTATACCTCTCCGAAGTTATGACTTACGAAAGAATGAGTGGGTTTCATTCATTTATTCACTCAGTAAGTAAGTATCGAACACCTATTATGTGTTAGGTGCTGTTCTATGTGCTGAGATAAAAGAATGACCAAAACAGACATTGTCCCTACCTTCACTGAGCTCATTTTCTCCTGAGAAAGAGGAACATTGATCAAATAAACATGTTTAATTAGGAATTGTGATAACTGAAACAAAGGTAAAGTTCAGGACATTTTGAGTCCATAACAGGTCCTGTGACTTCTGGAGGAAATAACATTGGAGTTGAGATGTGAAGCTGTAAGTTGTGAAGGTGTAAGGGGTGGTGTGAGGACTTGTGAGGCATAATCTAGGTATTTTGGGACAAGGTTGTTAGGTTAAAAGAAGCATGGACTAGTCCAAGAATTGAAAAGAAGACCAGAGAGGTTGAAGTACTGCAAGTTAGGATGGAATGCAACAGACTGCACTTTAGGATCTCATGGGGAACTTGTAAAAGACACTTATGTCTAGATCCGTCCTCTAGAGATTTTGATTATTTGTCATGGGTTAGGTTCATAGCATTGTTAGTTTTATGGAAACTTCCCCAGGTGGTTTGAATATACAGCCAGGGTTAAGACATTCTGAGTTACACCATGCAGAGCTTTGTAGTCATGGCTTTTGTCCTAAAAGCAATGGGGAGTCCTTCGGAGTTTTTAAGGAGAGAGCAATTGGAGTGCATTGCAGAGGACCGATCTGGTTGAAATACAAAAGTTGAATTGTGTGGATGTCCATGGCATCTAGCAAATCTTGCTATGTACTCAATAAGCTTATAGTTGTAGAATCAAGGTAGAGTGGACATCACGTTTAATGAATTTGAGGTCTCTAGACTGCAGCTGGCTTGGTGGTGGTAAGTGCTCCTCTGTTGAGGGAAACAAATGAATAAGCTTATCAGGCCATATAGGGCAGTTAGTTCTAGGTGACAAGCTAGCAGGCAAGCATGGACTATCAAAGGTAGTTTGTAGAAGCCCCTGATGTGGATTAGGCACATACGGAGGCTTCCCAAAAGAAAGAAGTTTATATTTAGGGCACAAAGCTTTATACCTGGCACAGGTGACTTGTGTTTGACCTGTAGGATCAGGCTTGGCTCTTAGTAATGAAGGTCCTAAGTTTCCAGAGGTTCGTGGGTGGCTTCAAAATCAATGGAAACACGTTAAACTCCCTTCATTATCACCAAAGGAAACAGAACCCGATTTCAGCCCTGATATGGCCTGCGTTTCCATGACCTTCAAGCACACAGAAACCTAATGCAGCCAGAACTCAAAAAGAAAACAGGAGGTCCATGGCAGCCATTTAACATTGAGGAGAAATGAGCAAGAAACTGTGACACCTGCAAAAACAAGGTCCAAGGTAAGGGCTGTCACGGTGAAAGTGTTTTGGAATAAGTATCACTATTTAGCTTGGCTGAATTTTATCCCTGTTGAAGACCAGTGAAGTAACTTGTGCAAAGTGTTCTTCTATGGCTGCAATTCTCATATTGTGAGGCACCTGCTGGAAAATGCAGCTGCCACAGATTCCTCTCTTTTTGCCCCAATCAGGAAGATATCCCAATGCCCATGTTGCACTTCCAAACCCATTGTTGTCAAATCGATTCCAACTCATACCGACCTGATAGGACAGAGAAGAACTGCCTCATGGAGTTTCCAAGGAGACCGTGGTGGATTCAAACTGCTGACCTTTTGGTTATCAGCGAATTCTTAACCACTAAGCCACCAGGGTTTCCATATTGCACTTAGGCAATTCCGATTTCTGAGACAAATGTGCAAGCTGTTATTTTTGTAAAATTATTTGTTATTTGAAAAATACAGAAAAAGAAATCCAAAGTGAAAATTACCCACAATTCCAACACGTAAATGTAGTTGGAGCCCTGGTGGTGCAGTGGTTAGCAGTTCAGCTGCTAGACAAAAGGTCAGCAGTTCAAATCCACCAGCCACTTCTTGGAAGCCCTATGGGGTAGTTCTACTCTGTCCTATAGGGTCACTTTGAGTCCAAATTGACTCGACTGCAACCGGTTTGGTTTTTTTTTGTTTAAGTGTACTTGGAATGAATATATGATATTTATTCAGTGACGATCTGCTACCTTCACCTATTTTTCAATTATATGTAAATATATAAAATTATTTTTATTTATAATTCAAAAACATATGAAATATAAGGATCCTCCTTTTTTTTTTTTTATAATTTTCCCTTCACCCAGAGGTGCTGCAATGAATGTGCTCACCAAACTATCTTTATGCCAACCTCCTGTACACCAGAAACTATGCAACCTAATAACCAAACCAAACCCATTGCGGTCAGGTGGATTCTGATCCATGGCAACCCTATTGGACGGACTAGAACTGCCCCATAGGGTTTCCGAGGCTCTAAATCTTTAAGGAAGTGGACTGCCACATTTTTTCCTGAAAAGTGACTGGTGGGTTCAAACCGCCGATCTTTCCCTTAGCAGCCAAGCTGCTTAACCTCTGCACCACCAGGGCCCCTTAGACACTATGCAGTACCATCTGAAGATGAAATACAAAAATCTTACCCTCAAGGCCAGTGAATTGTATTTGTTTCTTTGATTTAAGTATCAAGAAATTTTTATTATCCTAACAGATACCCTAAGGCCAAGAATTTGTCAGGATTTTTACTCTGGATTAAATAAGATTAATTGAGATAATGCCTATAAAGTAGGTATATACTATATAAATAGGTATATGTTATCTCTTACCATTATCACCATCTTCATTCTGACCATCATCATTATTAATTATTGCTTGAAGACAGAACTGTTCTTTAACCACGCCAGCAGGAGAATGTTCTCAGAAAATGCAAATGAATAATTCTCACTAGAATTGTTATGTATCCTTGTGAATTTCTATTTTACTTTTACTCGCCAGTTTCTCACTTCTTCAAGTTATTAAATTTGAAAAATTCCACTGGTTTGTATTCTTAGAGGCTGATTTTGCATTAATCCATGTGTAATAATGGGACAATAAATTACACTTTGGCCCTGAAATCTCTTTGCTTTGCTCAGCGCTGTACTCCAGCTTGCCTGTGAGTCCCAGGTTCTCTGAGAGACGTCTCTCCAAAGGTCATGCAGGTAATTGTAAAGAAGGTACCAGTGCAGTCAAAATGCCATGACCTCTCTGTTCTTACGTGTCTCCAAGGACTATTTAGAAGTTCTCTATCCCCTGCAGGAAGGCCCAAATGTAATCCATTCCCAACAGGAAAAAATACATTTAAGTCTGTCAAATTCCAGTCTTAAGGAAGGAAGCATCCCCTAACTACTTATGGCAGGTTTTAGGCCCCCTCATTACTTTGAAAGGAAGGAGGAGAAGGCAGATTTGGTATGCTTGGAGGGGGTAGGGGAAGGAAAATCATCAGTCTTTATAGAACATTGCCTCTCTTCCCGAGAGGTGATAACACATATTCATGGTTTCCACATTATCTAGTTGGGGGGTGGCCTGGAAGCAAGATAATGGACTAATGGTCTCTTTGTGATGTCTGGTAGGTCAAATGTACGTTGGCCAGTATCATTATTCCAGCAGGTCTTAGAGGACACCTGAGTGTGCAGCACAGGAAGTCCTTATATTTTAAATCCATTCTCATCAATAATTACAATAAATGCTCTCATTATTAAGCATCTACTGAGTGGCAGGCAGATTTTCTTATTCATCTCTAACATTGACTACACTCTGAAAGATGGCATAGTTTTCTTCATTTTGCAGACAAGACTTGAGATTTGGAGAAGTTAAGCTAAGTGCCCAAAGATGCAGGAAAAGTAAAAAAACAAAAAAAAACCTCAGGGCTCTGGTGCTTTTGTTACACAGTCCTCATCCTGCCCTTGAATCCTAATCTGTCAAAATAGGAAATAACTAACAGTACCCTGTTCCCCTCAAGTAAGGGCATATACTGCCGGGAAGATGGGTAACCCTTTGTCATGGAGCCGATTGCGACTCATAGCGACCACATAGGACAGGGTAGAACTGCCCCATAAGAATTCCAAGGGGTGGCTAGTGAATTTAAACTATCGACCTTTTGGTTAGCAGCCGAGCTCTTAACCACTGAGCCATCAGGTCTTCGAAGATGGATTAGGTGTGCCTTTTTGTATTCTCTTTCCCAGAATAGAATGCCTCTGCCTTTATTCTTTCCTCATTTCCTATCGCTAATTCTACAGTTTCCTTCTGGGTATGATGCAGGCACTAAAATCTTTATCCTTCAGAATTCTGTACCCCAGAACATAATATATGCATTGTTAGGCATCCCAAAGGCAGAGTAAGTTTTATAAGTATAACATCACTGCCGCGTTTCAATATGAATTGCTTTTGCTAGGACCCTGAGGCCTTGTATTCTGTCATATATACACATTTGTCACAATTCCCAGGCTCTTATGGGTACAGCTTATTTATTTTTTCTTTCCAAGCATCCTTATTAAACACCATTCTGTTTATTTATGCTCAGCTCCCCAGTTTGTCACTAGAGAAAGACCTTGAAAAATTAGAAAAGTGAGCAGAAATCCCGCTGTTGCAGAGATTTCGTTATGGAGTATACTACTTTTCCCCTTTCCTTCCCTCCCTTTCTCACTCCATCTGTCCCTCCTTTCTTCTCTCCTTCCTTTCGTTCTTCATCTGTCTGAGGCTTGTTGTTGTTGTTGTTAGGCGCCATCCAGTTGGTTCTGACTCATAGAGAACCTATGTACAACGGAAGGAAACACTGCCTGGTCCAGCATCATCCTCACAATCGTTGCTATGCTTTAGCCCATCGTTGCAGCCATTGTGTCAGTTTGTCTTGTTGAAGGTCTTCCTGTCTTTCACTGACACTCCACCTTATCAAGCACAATGCCCTTCTCCAGGGATTGGTCCCTCCTGATAACATGTCCAAAATCATGAGTTGAAGTCTCTCCATCCTAGCTTCCAAGGAGCGCTCTGGCTGTTATTTCTTCCAAGACAGACTTATTCATTTTTCCGGCAGTCCACAATATATTCTGAGCCTCAGAGAATTGTTGTTAGGTGCTTTCAATTCGATTCTGACTCATAACGACCCTATGTACAACAAAACGAAACACTGCCTGGTCCAGTGCCATCCTCACAGTCGTTGCTATGTTTGAGCCCATTGTTTCAGCCACTATGTCAACCTGTTTCATTGAGCATCTGTCCTCTTTTTTGCGGACCCTCTGTTTTACCAAGCATGGTGTCCTTTTCCAGGGACTGGTCCCTCCTGATAATATGTCTAAAGTATGTTAGATGAAGTCTCGCCACCCTTACTTCTAATGAGCATTCTGGCTGTACTTCTTCCAAGACAGATTTGTTCATCCTTCTAGCAGTCCATGGTATATTCAATATTCTTTGCCAGCACCATAATTCAAAGGCATCAATTCTTCTTTGGCCTTCCTTATAAATTGTCCATTTTTCACATAAAGATAAGGCAGTTGAAAACACCATGACGTCGGTCAGGCGCACCTTAGTCCTTAGAGTGAAGTCTTTGTTTTTTAACACTTTAAAGAAATCTCTTGGAGCTGATTTGCCCAATGCAATGCATCATTTGATTTCTTGACTGCTGCTTTTATGGGCATTGATTGTGGATCCAAACAAAATGAAATCCTTGATACCTTCAGTCTTTTCTCCATTTATCTTGATGTTGCTTATTGGTCCAGTTGTAAGTATTTTTGTTTTCTTTATTTTGAAGCATAATACGTACTGAAGGCTGTGATCTTTGATGTTCATCAGTAAGTGCTTCAAGTCCTCTTCAGTTTCAGCAACAAAGATTGTGTCATCTGTATATCGCAAGTTGTTACTTCCTTCAATCCTGATTCTCCATTCTTCTTCATATGTGTCATCTGCATATCGCAAGTTGTTACTTCCTTCAATCCTGATTCTCCATTCTTCTTCATATAATCCAGTTTCTCAGATTATTTGCTCAGCAAATAACATACCTAAGGTCAAACAGCTAGAATTTCTAATACAGGGTACAGTATCCTAGTTTCTGTAGAGTTTAGATCCTTGCTACTTAAAGTGTTGTCTGTGGACCAGCAGCATCACAATCAGGGGAGACCATGTTAGAAATGCAGAATCTCAGGCCTAGAACTTCTGTATCAGATCTGCATTTTAACAAAATCCCAGGTGATTCTACCATTAAAATTTGAGAAACACTAGTCTAGATCGTAGGATCATGTTTCTTCCTGCCCTGCAGGACTGTTTGCTCCTCCCTTCCCTACATTACCCGTGGTTGAAACCTTATTAGTCAATACTAATCTCCAGCAAACGGATTAGAGGTCAGGTTTGGTACAGTTTTGACCAATGAAGCATCAGAGAGGTCTGCTCGGGGCTCTGGGAAATGTTTTCTTGTTTTTTATTTTTAAATGAATCGTATAGGAAAAACAACAGCTTTTCTGTTGACTGGGAACTAGCCAATGACAAATCCAACAGGCCAAAGATGGCAGAAGGGAAATACGGAAAATATGACTGAGCCACTGTCTCACGTCCTTTGCTTTTTGAGATAATAAATTCTCCTTAACATTAAAGCTAGCTGATTTGGGATGTTTAGTTACTTGCAGCCTAGGGCATTTCCACTGATGCCAATTATAGTCCTCTTTTTGGTGATTAATGTGTTACAAGCAGCAGCATCGGAATGTTTGCTAAAGCCAAGATTAATTATACCAATCACTCATCCCACTGAAAGACTGTTAGTTTGGGCAGATAGAAAACTTACAAATCAGACTCTAAGATTCCTTTTTCTCCGCCAGCAAATTTCTGTCTTTTGTTACCTCTTCTTTTGCAGAACTTTCTCCCTATTCTTAACTGCCTTTTCCTATATAATAACTTGGAATGAAGTATGTACATGCTTTGATGTCTTCTTAGAGAATTTTATTTACACTGAAAATCTAGTGTAGAGAGTAGGTGAGAGACCAAAGAGAGTGAAACTCAGAAGATAGTTGAAAATTCACGAGCAGTAGGGATCTTGTAATTTGGTATGCAGTTACTTCTTAATTTTTAGTGTTCTGATTATTTTATGATGAAATTTACTCATTGTCCCAGTTTTTCAACCTTGATCTTTTGAAGTTATCCTTAATATTTAGTAGAAGTTTGCCAATAGCTAGTGACATTAGTTCATACAAAACCAAGGTAATTTATGTAACTTTTAATTGACTTTTTATATCACTTGAATGATATTCTATTAGCAAAATCTGAGTGCATGGTTTCTAGTATTCCCCATTCCTGATCCTCTATTGATTAATGACCTATATTAAACTTGAAATAATTTTAGGGCTGCTTCTCCTGTAATGGTGGGAATTTGCAAGAATGAGATTATTCTGACCATCTGAGGGGAAAAAAAAAATGAGTTCAGTAAATTAAGTTCTAGTTTTAAATTAAAAACTCCCCCTTTATATATCATGCCTACTGGCTGCTTTTCTTAGAGAAATATATGTTTCTAAAGATTATTTCATTACTTTATTTAATTTATCTGTATGCGACCTAGTGAGCTTCCTCCCTGATATTTTATCATCCTAATACCAACCAGTGCCGTTGAGTCAATATTTTATCATAGAAAGTGCCAAATATATACAAAAGTAGAAATGATTGGATAACAAAACTCCCATGTGCCCATCACCCAGTTTCAACAATTATCATCTTATGCACCAAATTGTATTATCTGTGCCCTCTGCCACTTTTTCCCAACTCCTAGGTTATTTTAAAGTAATCCTTAGGTAGATAGGATATCATTTGTTGTATAAATATCTCTGAATATTATTTCTATAAGATAGATATACTTTAAAAACATGACCTTAATACTATTATTATTACACTGAAAAAGTAATATTCTCTTACTTTTCCTTGATATCATAAAATAGTCTGTACTTATCCATTTTTTCCTAATTGCTTTATGATTTTTTACGTTGCTGTGTATGTCAGTATCTTGTGTGTGTGTGTTTATAAATCTATAACTTTTCTCACTGTTTGCTCTCTCCTCCCCTCCCTTTTTTTCTTTTCATGTCTTCTTCTTCTTTCTCTTGTTTTTCTTCTTCTCTCACTCTCAGTCTCCACCTCTTTCTCAGTGCTATTAATTTATTGAACACACTCAACTGTTGTTCTACAGACAACAGTCTTTATAGCTAGAGGACTGATCAGCTTCATGATGGGACCTGATGAATGGTACTGGCCATACTATTGGGGTTTTTCCAGTCTCTGTCAGGCCAATAAGTCTGGTATTTTTTTGTGTGAGTTAGACTTTTTTTCTACATTTTTCTCCTGCTCTGTCCAGAACCCACTAATGTGATCCCTGTCAGAACAGTCGGTGGTAGCCAGGCACCATCTAGTCATACTGGACGCAGTCTGGTGGAGGCCATGGTAGTTGTGGCCCATCAGTCCTTTGGACTAATCTTTCCCTTGTATCTTTAGTTTTCTTCATTCTTCCTTGCTCCCGAAGGGGTGAGACTAGTGGAGTACCTTAGATGGCCACACAAGGCTTTTAAGACCCCAGATGCTACTCATCAAAGTAGGGTGTAGGACATCTTCTTTATAAACTATGCTGTGCCAATTGAGCTTGATGTTTCCTGAGGCCATGGTCCCCAACAGTCATCAGTGCAGCAATTCGGTTCCTCAGGGAGTTTGGATGTGTCTATGGAGCTTCCATAACCTTGCCTTGTAGAAGTTGTTCTGGCTTCCCCGGTATTGTATACTGTCTTAACCTTCACTAAAGTTACCACTTATCTATTGTCTATTTGGTGTTTTTCCATCCCTACCCCTCCCCTCCCTCGTAATCACCAAAGACTGTTTCTTTTTGTGTGTAAACTTTTTCATGAGTTTTTACAATAGTAATATTTGTCCTTTTGTGATTGACTTATTTCACTCAGCATAATGCCCTCCAGATTCATCCAGGTTATGATATGCTTCCCAGATTCATCCTTGTTCTTTATCATTGTATAATACTCCATTGTGTGTATGTACCACAGTTTGTTTATCCATTCATCTGTTTATGTGCATCTAGGTTGTTTCCATCCCTTTGCTATTGTGAACAATGCTACAGTGAACATGGGTGTGCATATGTCTGTTCTTGGGACGACTCTTATTTCTCTAGGATATATTCCTAGAAGTGGAATTGCTGGATCATAAGGCATTTCTATTTCTAGCTTTTTAAGGAAGCATCATCCACCCAGTGAACCCAGTGCCATCGAGTTGATTCTGACTCATAGCAACCCTATAAGACAGACTTGAACTGCCCCATAGAGTTTCCGAGGAGCGCCTGGTGAATTCGAACTGCTGACCTTTTGGTTAGCAGTCGTAGCACTTAACCACTGCGCCACCAAGGAAGCATCATATCATTTTCAAAATGGTTTGTAACATCCCACCAGCAGTGCATAAGAGTTCTGATCTCCCCACAGCCTCTCTAACATTTGTTATTTCCTGTTTTTTATTATTATTATTATTATTATTATTATTATTATTATTATTATTTGTGCCAGTAATGCCGGGATGAGATGGCATCTCATTGTGGTTTTGATTTGCATATCTCTAATGTTTTTTTTTTTTTTTTAATGGCTAGTGATCAGGAGCATTTTCTCATGTATCTGTTGGCCACTTGAATGTCTTCTTTGGTGAAGTGTCTGTTCATTTCCTTTGCCCATTTTTTAATTGGATTATTTGTCTTTTTGTTGTAGAAGTGTTGGATTTTCCTATAAATTTTAGAGATTAGACTTTTGTTGGATATGTCATAGCAAAAATTTTTTTTTCCAACCTGTAGATTCTCTTTTGGAAACCCTGGTAGCATAGTGGTTAAGAGCTACAGCTGCTAACCAAAAGGTCAGCAGTTCGAATCCACCAGGTGCTCCTTGGAAACCGTATGGGGCAGTTCTACCCTGTCCTGTAGGGTCGCTATGAGTCGGAATTGACTCGATGGCAACGGGTTAGGTTCTCTTTTTACTCTTTTGGTGAAGTTTTTTGATGAGTATAAGTGTTTAATTTTTAGAAGATCCCAGTTATCTAGCTTATCTTCTGGAGTTTGTGTGTTGATGGTTATGGTTTGTATCCTGTTAATGCCGTGTATTAAAGCCTCTAGCATTGATCCTATTTTTTCTTCTATGAACTTTATAGTTTTTGGTTTTGTATTTAGGTCTTTGATCCATTTTGAATTACTTTTTGTGTATGGTGTGAAGTATGGGTCCTGTTTCAATTTTTTGCAGATTGACATCCAGTTTTGTTTGCACCATTCATTAAAAAGACTGTCTTTTCCCCTTTCAATGAACTTTGGGCCCTTGTCAAAGAGGCCCAAAGTTGGTCTATCCGTAGGTGGGTGGATCTACACCTGGGTTCTCAATTCTGTTCCACTGGTCAGTGTATATGTCACTGTACCAGTTTTGACCACTGTAGCTGTGTAGTAGTTTCCGTGGTCAGGCAGTGCAAGTCCTCCTACTTTAGTCTTCACTCGTGCTGTACTTATCTGGTGCTTCTTCCCTTTCCACATAAAGTTAATGATTAGTTCTTCTGTCTCTGTAAAGAATTTGTTGGTATGTGGCTCAGGATTACATTGACTTTTTGTAAATTGCCTTGGGTAGAATTGTCATTTTCACAACGTTGTGTCTACCTATCCATAAGCATAGTATGTTTTTCCATTTATGTAGATCTCTTTTTAGTATGTTTTTCCATTTATGTAGATCTTTTTTGGTTTCTTGCAGTAGTGTTTTGTAGTTTTTTTTTTTTTTTTTTGTATAGTTCTTTACATCCCTGGTTAGGTTAATCCTAAGGATTATATTTTTTTAGGGGCTAATGGGTTTTTTGGGGGTTATAAATGGTATTGTTTTCCTGATTTCCTTTTCATTGTTCTCTTTATTGGTATATAGGAGTCCAGCTGATTTTTCTTTGTTTAACTTGTATCCTGCTACTCTGCTGAATCTTTCTATTAGTTCCAGTAGTTTTCTTGTGAAGTCAACAAGTAGGGACAGTTTAACTTCTTCCTTCCCAATTGGATGCCCTTTATTTCCATTTCTTGCCTTATTGCTCTAGCTAGGGCTTCCAGCACAATGTTAAATAGGAATAGTGATAAAGGGCATACTTGTCTTAATTCCATTCTCAAGGGGAGTGTTTTCAGAGTCTCTCCGCTAAGAATGATGTTGGCTGTTGGTTTTGCATAGGTGCCCTCTATTATGTTGAGAAATTTCCCTTCTATACCTATTTTATTGAGAGTTTTTTTCAAGAATGGGTGTTGGACTTCATCAAATGCTTTTTTGCACCAATTGAGATGATCATGTGATTCTTTTCTTTCCTTTTATTTATGTGGTGGATTATGTTGATTGATTTCCTAATGATGAACTGTCCTCGGAGAGCTGGTATGAATTCTACTTGGTTGTGGTGTATTATTTTTTTTGATATGATACTGAATTCTATTGCCTAGAATTTTGTTGAGAATTTTTGCATCTGTATTCATAAGGGATATTGATTGGTCTGTAATTTTCTTTTTTTTTTTTTTTCTTTTTTTAATGGTGTCTTTGCCTGGTTTTGGTATCAGGGTTTTGCTGGCTTCATAGAATGAATTCAGAACTATCACTTCCTTTTCTATGTTCTGAGATAGTTTGAGTAGTACTAGTGTAAACTCTTCTCTGAATGTTTGGTAGAATTCTCCGGTGAAACCATCTCATCCAGGGCTTTTATTGTTGTTGGGAGACTTTTTATTACCTTTTCAATCTCTTCTCTTGTTGTCAGTCTATTCAGATTTTCAACATCATTTTGTGATAGTTGGGTAGGTATTCTGTTTCTAGAAATTAGCCCATTTCTTCTAGGTTTTCAAATATCTAGGAGTATAGTTTTTCATAATACTGTGTTATGATCCTTTTTATTTCAGTTGGGTCTGTTGTAATGTTCCCCATTTCATTTCTTATTTGGGTTATTTTCATCCTCTCCTGTTTTTCTTTTGTCAGTGTGACCAGTGATTTGTCAATTTTGTTGACCCTTTCAAAGAACCAATTTTTGGTTTTGTTGATTCTTTCTATTGTTTTTCTATTCTCTATTTCACTTATTTCTGCTCTGATCCTTATTATTTCCTTTCTTCTGATGGCTGTGGGCTTCTTTTGCTGTTCTCTTTCTATTTGTTCAAGGCGTATAGCTAATGTTTTGATTTTGTCCCTTTCTTCTTTTTTATGTATGCATCTATTGCTATAAATTGACCTCGGAGGACTGCCTTTGCTCTATCCCAAAGGTTTTGGTATGATGTGTTTTCATTCTTGTTTGATTCCGGGAATTTTTTTTTTTTTAATTTCATCTCTGATTTCTTCTATTACTCAGTGGTTTTTAAGCAGGGTGTTATTCAGTTTCCATGTAATTGGTTTTTTCCCTTGCTCTTCCTGTTGTTTATTTCTACTTTGATAGTGTTGTGGTCAGAGAAGATATTTAGTATTATCTCAGTGTTTTCGATTTTATTGAGGGTTGCTCTTTGGCCTAAGATGTGGTCTATTATGGAAAATGTTCCATGTGCACTGGAAAAGAATGTGTATTTTGCGGCTGCTGGGTGGAGTGTTCTGTATGTGTCTATGAGGTCAAGTTGGCTGATTGTGCCCTTTAGCTCTTCTATATTTTTGTTGAGTTTCTTTCTAGATGTTCCATCATTTACTGAGAGTGGTGTGTTGAAGTCTCCTACTATTATTGTGGAACTGTCATTTTCTCTTTACAGTGCTGTTAGAGTTTGCTTTATGTATTTTGGAGCCCTGTCATTGGGTATGGAGATGTTTATTATGGTTATGTCTTCATGATGGATCATCTTTTTAATCACTATGTATTGCCTTTATTTGTCTTTCCTGATGCATATTGTTTTAAATCTATTTTATCTGAGATTAGTATTGCCTCTCCTGCTCCTTTTTGGTAGCTGTTTGCCTGATTTATTGTTTTCTGTTTTTGATTTTTAATAAATTTATGTCTTTGCTTCTAAGGTATGTCTCTTGTAGATAGCATATTGATGGATCCCTTTTATTTATCCATTCTGTCACTGTCTATGGGTGTTTTTAAGCCGTTTATGTTTGATGTGATTATTGATACATATGAGTTTATTGCTGTCATTTTGTAGTGCTTTTTTTTTTTTGTGGTGCTGACGTTTTATTTGCTCCTCTTTTTCTCCTGTGCTGAGCTACTTTTGTTTGTGAATTTTTTTTTTTCATTTCTTTCATTTTTGTAGATTTTGTTTTTACTGAGTCTATGTCTTTCTCTTTATTTTCACAAGTAGGTTTGTTAACTTTCTTTGTGGTTACCTTGAAATTTACTCTTATCTTCCTAGGCTTGAACCAATCTATTATTACTTGGTATTGCCTTGCCTTCCTCTCCATTGGAAAGTTCTATACCTACACTGTTTATTCCCTCTTTAATTGTCCTGATGTTGTAATGTTGTTGTCATTTATAGCTTGACCTCTCTCATTCCCTGCTGTAATTCTTTTGGTTTTGGATAGTCTGAGAATTCATTTCCTAGGCTGGCATCTGGCTGGTATGATCTTGCATCTTAGATTCAGGCCATGCTCTGATGTTGTTTATTCTCAAACTGAAGGACTTCCTTTAATAATTCCTGTAAGTTTGGTTTGGTTTTTATATATTCCCTCAAAAAAAAAAAAAATTGGTAAATGTCCTAATTCCACCACCATATTTGAATGAGAGTTTCACAGGATATATTATCCTTGGTTGGCAATTTTTTTTTTTTCTTTCAAGGTTTTATATGTGTCATCCCATTGCCTTCTTGCCTGTATGTTTCTAAAGAATAATTAGAGTTTAGTCTTATTGTTTCCCCTCTGTATGTGGCTTCACTTTTCTTGAGCTCCTCTCAGGATTCTTTCATTGTCTTTGGTTCTAATGAGTGTAATTATGATATACCTTGGTGGTTTTCTTTTGGGGTCTATCTGATACGAGGTTCGTTGAGCTTCTTGGGTGGTCAGCTTTTCATCTTTCACGATATTAGAAACATTTTCTGTCAGTAATTCTTCAATGATCCTCTCTATGTTTTCTGGTTTCTGCCTCTGTTCTGGAATTCCAATCACTTACAAATTTTTGCTTTTGATCGTACCCCACATATTTCTCGGGGTTTCCTGATTTTTCTTCATTCTTTTTTCTGGTTTTTCCCCAAACAGAGTTGTATCCAAGTGTTTGTCTTCAATTTCTCTGATCCTGTTTTCCGTTGTTTCATACCTGCTCCTCAGCCCTTCTATGACACTGTCCATTTCTGAAATCTTGTTTTTTTTTTTATCTTTTGGACTTCTAAATGTTGTTTTTGTATGATTTCTCCTTGTGAACTTATTTTGGTACTTTGTTCCTGTATTATTTTCCTGAATTCTTTCATTTTTTCCCCTGTATTTTCCTTTTTTTTTTTTTTTTTGGCCTGCTTTTTCTATGAATTTGTCCATTTTTTCCTCATTTTTGCCTGCATTTTGCTTCAACTCTTGGACAACTTTAAATAGTAGAGACTTGAATTCCCTATCAGTTAGTTCTAGTGACTTTTCTACTGAAAAGTCATCTGGTGTTTTATTTTGGATGCCTACTGGAACCATCCTGTCCTTTTTTTTTTTATGTTTTGATATTGTCTGCTGCCTTTAGGACATTCTGTAGTTATTTTCTCTTTTTAGTGATTGTATGTTTGTTTTGTTCTGCTTTTTTATTTTATTTGGTTATGTCTGAGCAGATGGGCTAGGTGTTCTTTGACATTATTTTTTTTTCGTCTGTGGGCACAATACTTTTCACCTCCTTGTCCAATGGTCAGGGGTTTTTGCTCTGGTGTGGTGCAGTAGGCAGGTCCAGCTGAAGGAGAGTGGCTGGGATGGGTTGTTTTTGACACATACTAGGGCTGACAGGGCGGGCCAGGAATCAATGTAGGGCAGATTCTGGTAGGCTATGCCTGTGCTGCTTGGGGGTGTGATGTTCAGTGCAAGGTGAAGGTAGGCACAAATGAGGGGGGGAGGTTGTGGTGTGTGGCGCTAAGATGGGTATGGGAAGGAAGAGAGAGAGGAGAGAGGAACAGGAGCCAAAAACAAAACAAAAGAATCCCAAGTGAGCTAGCTCTTGGAGTAGAGAGACGAGAAACCGAGAAATAGAGAAAAACAAAAAAGGAGAAAAAGACAAAAAAAAAAAAAAAAAAAAGGCCCCAAGATCCCACTAGTGTGATGGCACAGACTGGGGAAGCAGCTGCCCAGCCAAGCAGCCTTTCAAGAAGAAGCAAAGATGGCACACAGATCCAGGTGTTCAAGAGAAAGGAAGGGGAGGAAGTGAGAGTCAGAGAAGAAACCATAAGAAGCAGGACAAAAGCAATACCAGCAACAAAGAATTGGCACTGAGGGAGCCAGCATGGGCAGTTCAAATCCAAGTGGCATGGAGCCAGAGCTGGTGCCTCCAACCCAAGAGACTACAGCAGGGGAAGACGGACGGGGGGTGGGAAATCGTATGTCACTGATTACTAGGTGCACTGTCTCCTGCTGGGAGCTCTGTGAAGGTGCTTTCCTGTACTTCCTGTCTGCTAATCTCCAACAGGAGTCCAAGATGGCAAATCCATTCCGTGCTACCTGATAGGTGGCCTCTGTTTCTCTCTCTCCTCACTCTTAGTTCTCTGTCAGTTTCTTATTCCTTTCAGTGATTGGCTGAGTTCTTTATCTCTTCATTTGACACTAAGGGTTCCAGGATTGACGTTCGTCTCTGTTTTACTTAGGTTTTTTTTTATCTTTGCTGTGTAGGGATGCCATGGTGCTTCTGTCTATAGTGCCATGTTTAGCCAGTTTATTATTTAGCTACAAGGTGACCTCACAGATAAGTTTTGGTTCAGAGTTTGGACAGTATCTCAGATCAATAATATCGGGGAATCCTCCAGTTTCAAACAGTCCAGTAAGCCTGTTCTTTTTGTTGTTTATTTGTTTTATTTTGTATATTTATTTATTTCGTTAGGAATTTGAGATCCTGTTCCACATTTCTCTCTCATTCTATTAGGGGTAATCTATTGTGCCCTGATTAGAACAGTCTGTAGAGGTAACTGGGCACCATCTAATTCTTCTGTTCTCAGGGGATTTGAGGCCATGGTTTGTGAAGACTATTCTCTTGTAGACTAGTTTCTTCTTTCAGTATTCAGCTTTCTTATTTCTCTTTTGTTCCATATAAGTAGAGACCAATAGTTGTGTCTTGAGAGTAAGCCCTTTTTGACTTAACAAAAAAATGTTTTTATGTCTATGTTTCTAATTTTTTGGAACATTTATTCATATATATGTCAATTCTAGATGATTAATATAAAAAATATGAATTCCTACTTTCCCCAATAGTCCAATTTTTAAAAAATAATTTCCAGCCCAATTTTCTCCCTACCTCCACCCCTTTGACTGTATGAAGAGAAAGGATTCTCTCTTGATTAGAAAGACAGAAAAATTAAAAGTTAAATTCAACTAATTATAAAATGTAGAGTGAAGGGGGTGGACAGCAAGAAAAACAGATGAAGGGAAGGATTACATCAGAGATGGGGAAAGAGTGGAACAGAAGTTTTCCAAGGATTTTTGAGAAGAGAACTTATATGGGTTGTGGATTGAAAAAGAAAAGGAAATTTAATAATAATAAAAAAAAATTAGTGAACAATATGTGTGTACCTCCTTTAATGTGCTTTAAAAGACAGGTATAGAAAGGAGATCCCATGAAGTTGCAAATATTGCTGGATCCTTGAGCCATGATTTTTGAATAAATAAGTACTTGGAAGCTAGCAACATGTTTCTCCAGGTTTATTAGATCATATCTTTATTCATCAAATATTTATTGAGTGGTGATTCCGTGGTAGGCTCAGTTCTAAAGACTGAGGATAGACACAAAGAAAAAGAGCCTGCCCTTGGGGAAGTTACGTCCTCATAGGGGTTGGGAGAAAAGCAAAAAATAAACAAAAAGATGAAGATAGGACATGTTTTCTACAACAAGTAGTGATCAGGGCTATGAAGGTAGGGGTGCTATTTCATTCTGGGGAAGAGGTAATCTGCAATTTAGGAGTTACTGCATTCCCTCCTAGTCATGTAGACACAGTTCATCAGAATTGAGTAGACACCCCTAAGTTTCTTAAATCTGGACACTCATGGCCCAGTGAATCTGAACATGTTTTGTATCTTCCAAAAGCTAGAGCTTATATTAAAAAGAAAAAAAAAATTGAATAGTGTCATAGAACTATTGTCGAGGGTAGGCATATCTTTGAGAAACATATAAGAGAAGCGAGAACTACAGTGTACTGTCCTTAAAAGCACTTTCTATTTAGAAAAAGAGAGAAGTGATATGACATTTCCCTAGTCAAGATTTGTACTATTTGATAGTATTTTCATAAAACATGTTTTCTCATTAGAGAAATGGCATGTGAAACCAGCCTCTTTCATCAGTATAGAATTCCTTTATCAAGGGAGGGTTATTTTCCCATAAATTTAACTTAAAGGAAAGAAAAAGTAACTCACTTGCAAGGTCATTAAAGATAATAAGGAAAGTTACATCCTGTGAATAAAACTTCAGTGTGGTAAACTAACTGGCAGCAAGAGAGAGCTATTTTCTCAGTAAATACTGTATAGATGTGCTTTGTCAATTAACTTTTCTTTTTTTGACAGTGAACAAAATGTAAATGTCATGGATAAATGATAGCTTTAATGATGTTTTCCAGCGTTGTGCTTCATGTTACCACGGCTTCTTAACGAAGATGTTAAATCATTAGGAGTCATATTTCATGATAATTAACTGCAAATCTGGTAGTATTACCACTTTTCATTTGACATGAAATGATGAGGGAGAACCAGAAGGTTTATTGGTGGTACATGGCAAAGGGCAGAATGACTTAATATATGTATATAAATCTTATAAAACTACCTATTGGGCATCATTTTATTATGGGCATAAATCCTTAGTCACTCCCCACCACTGATAGACAGTGAGCTCTGCAGTAGAAGCAGAACGTTTAGATGGGAAATCATCCTGGAGAATAGAGGGGGCTCTTGGGTTTCTTTTCTCTTCTTGCTTGTTCTCTCCTGCAGTAGATAAATGGTTCCTTGTTCCTGCCTAAGTTTTGAAAGTTGAAGAACACACTATTATTAATTCTGTCTCATTAAATGTGCTTTATTATAACGTAGGCACTGATGCTTTTATAATTAAGGAGCTATTGGTTTTTGCCATTTTAAACTACTGTTCTTCTGTCTGTTTCTTTGAACTCCTTGAAATGTTCAGCAGGCTTATTCAGGATTTTATTTTAGAGAAATGAAGGATGGGGAGCATTCTGTGTTGTTAATATCCTCCTCCCTCCTTGCTGTTAAAATAGGTGGGCAGTGGTATGGACTGGAAAGGACAGTGCTTATGGAATTGAGTGACTTAGTTTAATTTCGTCTCTTGTGCTCATTAATTTTGATCTGGAGCATGGTGTTAATCAAGGCCTTTTCTGTTTCAAGTGACTGAAATCAAAAGCAAAGTAGCTTAAAAAAAAGGGAGGGGGAAGTGGGGAAAGGAGAATTAAGTTGGAGTCCCTGGGTGGCACAAACTTTTAGGCACTCAACTAACAGCTAAAAAGTTGGCAGTTCAAACCTACTCAGAGGCACCTGAGAAGACAAGCCTGGTGGTCTGCTTCTGACAGGTCATAGCCTTGAAAACCCTGTGGAACAATTCTACTGTGTCACACATTGGGTCACCATGAGTAGAAATGGACTCAATGGAAACTAAAAACAGCATTTGAAAATTTGAAGACTAGGTCCTACCTTCTGGCATAGCTAGTGAGAACAAGTTGCCCCTATAGGGCCACCTATTGCAATATCTCCATGTCTCAGCTTTGCTTTCCTGCCTTAATGTTCAGGCACACTCTCTCCATAGTGTGGGTAGGATGGTAGCTGTAGACTCATCAATATTGATAGCTGGGAATCCCGTGGAAGGAAGAAATGGTTTCTGGTACTTCTGCCTAATGTCCAAGTAGAGAATCTGATTGGTTCTGCTTGAGGCATGTGTCCATCTAGGAGCTAATCACTGAAACTAGGAAGAGAGATCATTATGTTTTGATTGGCCGGGACTTAACCTTTGCCCACTCATAGGACCAGTGCTGAATTATATAGTATGAAGAGGATATATATGAAACAGGAGAACGAGTGGTTTTCTGAAGAAGTGGATGTTGGGTAGTCAAGTGACATAGACACAGCACTTGACCTTACTCATTGACTTATTCATTCATTCATTCACTTATTCATCCATTCTTTTCCAACTAATCTTTTAAAATTCATCCACCTTTATGCTATACTAGGCCCTATGTTTTTGTTGTTAGCTGCTGTCAAATTGGCCTGGACTCGTGAGACCCCATGCACAACAGAAAGGAACACTGCCGGGTCCCGTGCCATCCTCATGGTAGGTGTGGATCAGACCATTGTAATCCCCAGGGTTTTCACTGGCCAAGTTTTGGAAGAAGATCACCAGGCCTTTCTTCTTAATCCATTTTAGTCAGGAAGCTCTGCTGAAACCTGTTCAACATCATCGCTCATGCAAACCTCCACTGAGAAATGAGTGGTGGCTGTGGGTAAGGTTCATTGGCCAGAATGGAACCCGAGTCCCCTGCACGGAAAGAGAGAATTCCGCCACTGAACCACCGCTGCCCCATACCAGGCACTATACTGGTATTGATAAAATTATCCAAAGAGAGAGATCCTGACCTCAAGGAGTTTCAACTATAGGAGAAAAAAGGCATATATGTATGCACACATACTTATATATACTCATACAGTGCAATAAGATATTGTATTCAGAGACAAAGACAAGGGTCTTCCGCGTTTGCTTGTTAGAGTCAGGGAAGCCTTCAAAGAAGTGGCTTAAAGCAGGACTGGCCTCCCACTCAATGCAGACAGCATGGATGGGGGCGTGAGAACATGCTACACACCACAAAGAATGAGGGAAGTGGCAGAAGATGGAGCTGAACAGGTAATCAGAGGTAGCTCTCGAAAAGCCATTTGTTGATCAAATTGGGTTTTAATTTTTTTTTTTCCTATGAGACCGGGGATATTGCTCAACAGAATGATGTATATCAAATGTGTACATTACAAAGATAACTCCGATGAGTATCATTTGAAGGGTGCCCAAACTAGAGGCAAGGTAGCTAGTAAGAGGTTAGTACGCCCCCCTCCCAGCTGCAGCTGGTTCAGTCTCTCCCTTCAGATACTCAGTGAATGTCTGCGATGTACTGAATGCTGCGTGAGACAAAGTCTAAGGCTATGGCAATGGGGGTGGCAAAACAAGAGACAATTGTGAAAACAATTTGCAAAGAATCCCTGATTTGAAGTCAAATTGTTGTAAAGGGAGAAGAAACATGACTTGCAGGTTTCCAGCCTGAACTATTAGGGGAAGGGTGGTATTGTTCCTTGAGACAGGTATCTCCTGAATCTGCTTATTCACATGCTAACATGACAACAATAATAGGAACCCTGCATCACAGGTTGGAATGAAATAATACAAACACAGAAGAGTTTTGAAAACTCTGAAATATAAAATAAGGGCAAGGTGTTATTTTAAAATATATGTAATACATCCCTACCTGATCTCTGTGGTTGCTTTTGATTCTGTAATGCTGTATTTTCTCCCACTAAGAAGTATCCATTTGTCAGAGTACATTAAGACAGAAGTCTTTAGTACTTTACTATCTAGCTGGAATAAGCATTGTTTACCTTGGAATGTCGGTCTTTGCAAGCTTCATTTTTGACATTCTGGTTTTCCTTCTGTTCTGCAGGATGTTGAAGCTGGGAGGGAAGGGGTGGAGAAGTGGAAGGTGTGGTGCTTAAAACCAGCTAAATTTCTCAGGAAATTTCACATTGCAGACTTGGGCAAGAATGGTTTTGTTTAAAGCTGATTCATAGAGATTTCATAAGAGACGCTATTGTAGAGGTACAGTAACTGTTTAGTTAGGTTCTTTACGAGACACTCAGGATTATGGACCCATAATTTGCATTCACTGCAAACATTGTAACAACTTCCTTTGAGTTATTAAAATGAAGGTATTGAAAGGCTGCTAAGGACACCACAAGGCAGTGAAATCACAACAGATTCATTTATTGGAGAAAGCACCAGCAAGATACAAGCCAGTGTTACAAATCCAGGTGTCATCTGCTGGGCTGTAACATGAAATTTTTTGAACCTCGGGAAACCCTGGTGGCATAGTGGTTAAGTGCTACGGCTGCAAACTAAAACGCTGGCAGTTGGAATCCACCTGGTGCTCCTTGGAAATTCTGTGGGGCAGTTCAACTCTGTCCTATAGGGTCGCTATGAGTCGGAATTGATTCTACAGCAATGGGTGTGGTTTTCGGTTTTGGTGCAATGAAAATGGCTATGATTTTCATAAGTTTGAATCTATGAAATCATATTGCAATATTCCCATCAATTAGGTCATCCATTCATGGACTCATTCATTTCAATTCCAAGATGCTGGGGCAGATGCTAAAGAAAATCATATACTATTCCTAGAGAGTCTAATTGGGGTGACAGATAAATAAAATATACTTGCAATAAAATGAGAGTGAAATGATCAGCTAAGTGCAGAGCATTTTGGATGCTGCTAGAATACTGGGCAGTAGGATAAAGAGGCAATTGCAGAGAAGAAAAAAAAAAGAAAGGGCGTTGCAGGCAGCCAAATTAATAAGTGAGTGCTGTGTTGAAAATTAAGTTGTGAATTCAAGCTCCCTGGGAGCCCTGGTGGCTCAGTGGTTAAAGTGCTCACTGACTAACCAAAAGGTGGGCGGTTCAAACTCACCAGCTGTTCTACGGGAGAAAGACTTGGCAGTCTGGTTCCGTAAAGATTTAGAGCCTTGGAAACCCTATGAGGCAGTTCTACTCTGTCCTATATGATCACTAGAAATTGGAATCAACAGTAAGAGGTTAGTTTTTTTTTTTCTGAACATTGGAAATTCTATTAGCTAGGCTTTTTACTTCTGTTTCCAGGATTTCTGATTTAAAGCAAATTAAGCTAAGTGCTTAGTTGCTCCATAAAGTATACATTGTGAAAAACCCATTTATATCCCAACAGACTGGAGAGGTGAAAAATACAAGGAAGTCCTGGTACTGGCATAGTGGAATGCAAGCTGACTGACCTTTGCTGTTATCCTAGAAGAGCTAAAGATCATATTCCTGACCTATCTAAATCACCCGGCACAACTACAGTCACCTAGTTGTTATGTGTCCTCAAGTTGGTTCTGACTCATAACAACCATATGCACAACAGAACAAAACCCTGCCCATCCTGCACCATTCTCACAGTCGTTTTTATGCTTGAGCCCATTGTTGCAGCCACTGTGTCAATTCATCTTCTTGAGGATCTTCTTCTTTTTTGCTGACCCTCTACTTTACCAAGCATGATGTCCTTCTTCAGGGATTGATCCCTCCTGACAACATGTGCGAAGTATGTGAGACATACTCTCGCCACCCTTACCTCCAAGGAGCATTCTAGTTGTACTTCTTCAGACAGATTTGTTCATTCTTTTGGTTGTTTTTGTTGTTTTTAGTTGCCGTCGAGTTGATTCTGACTCATTGTGACTCATTGTGACCCTATGCACAACAGAACGAAACACTGCCTGGTCCTGCACCATCCTTACAATGCTTGAGGTCATTGTTGCAGCCACTGTGTCAATCCACCTCGTTGAGGTCTGCCTCGTTTCTGTTGACCCTGTACTCTGCCAAGTGTGATGTCCTTCTCCAGGCACTGATCCCTCCTGACAACATGTCCAAAGTATGTAAGATGCAGTCTCGCCATCCTTGCCTCTAAACAGCATTGTGGCAGCACTTCCTCCAAGACAGACTTGTTCATTCTTTTGGCAGTCCATGGTATATTCAATATTCTTTGCAACCACAATTCAAACCCATCAACTTTTCTTCTGTCTTCCTTATTCATTGTCCAGCTTTCACATGCATACGATGCATTGAAAATACCATGGCTTGGGTCAGGCACACCTTAGTCTTCAGGGTGGCATCTTTGCTATTCAACACTTTAAAGAGGTCCTTTCCAGCAGATTTACCCAAAACAATGTGTCTTTTGATTTCTTGACTACTGCTTCCATGGCTGTTGATTGTGGATCCAAGTAAAATGAAATCCTTGACAACTTCAATCTTTTCTCCATTTATCATGATGTTGCTCATTGGTCCAGTTGTGAGGATTTTTGTTTTCTTTATGTTGAGGTGCAATCCACACTGAAGGCTGTGGTCTTTGATCTTCATTAGTATGTGCTTCACGTCCTCCTCACTTTCAGCAAGCAAGGTTGTGTCATCTGCATAACACAGGTTGTTAATGAGTCTTCCTCCAGTCCTGATGCCCTGTTCTTCACATAGTCCATCTTCCAGATTATTTGCTCAGCATACAAATTGAATAGGTATGGTGAAAGATTACAACCCCGACGCACACCTTTCCTGACTTTAAACCAATCAGTATCCCCTTGTTCTGTCCAAACAACTGCCTCTTGATCTATGTAAAGTTTCCTCATGAGCATAATTAAGTGTTCTGGAATTCCCATTCTTCGCAGTTTTATCCGTAGTTAGTTATGATCCACACAATTCAGTGCCTTTGCATAGTCAGTAAAACACAGGTAAACATCCTTCTGGTATTCTCTGCTTCCAGCCAGGATCCATCTGACATCAGCAGTGATATCCCTGGTTCCACATCCTCTTCCAAAACTGGCCTGAATTTCTGGCAGTTCCCTGTCGATATACTGCTACAGCTGTTTTTGAATGATCTTCAGCAAAATTTTGCTTGCATGTGATATTGATGATACTGTTCTATAATTTCCACATTCGGTTGGATCACCTTTCTTGGGAATAGGCCTAAATATGGATCTCTTCCAGTCAGTTGGCCAGGAAGCTGTCTTCCATATTTCTTGGCATAGATGAGTGAGCACCTCCAGCACTGCATCTGTTTGTTGAAACATCTCAATTGATATTCCATCAATTCCTGGAGCCTTGGTTTTCGCCAGTGCTTTCAGAGCAGCTTGGACTTCTTCCTTCAGTACCATTGGTTACAGATCATATGCCACCTCTTGAAATGGTTGAACATCTACTAATTCTTCTTGGTATAATGATTCTGTGTATTTCTTCCATCTTCTTTTGATGCTTCCTGCGTCGTTTAATATTTTACCCATGGAATCCTTCACTATTGCAATTCAAGGCTTGGCTTTTTTCTTCAGTTCTTTCAGCTTGAGAAATGCCTTGTGTGTTCTTCCATCTTGGTTTTCCATCTCCAGCTCTTTGCACATGTCATTATAATACTTCGCTTTGTCTTCTTGAGAGGCCCTCTGAAATCTTATTGTTCAGTTCTTTTACTTCATCAATTCTTCCTTTTGCTTTAGCTGCTTGATGCTCAAGAGCAAATTTCAGAGTCTCCTCTGACATCCACCTTGGTCTTTTCTTTCTTTCCTGTCTTTTCAGTGACCTCTTTCTTTCTTCATGGATGATGTCCTTGATGTCATTCCACAACTGGTCTGGTCTTTGGTCACTAGTGTTCAATGCATCAAATCTATTCTTGAGATGGTCTCTAAATTCAGGTGGGATATACTCAAGGTCATATTTTGCCTCTCATGCATGGACTTGCTCTGATTTTTTCAGTTTCAGTTTGAACTTGCATATGAGTAATTGATGGTCTGATCCACAGTCGCCCCTTGGCCTTGTTCTGACTGATGATATTGAGCGTTTCCATCATCTCTTTCCACAGATATAGTCAATTTGATTTCTGTGTGTTCCATCTGGTGAGGTCCATGTGTGCAGTCGCTGTTTATTTCGGTGAAAGAAGGTATTTGCAATGAAGAAGTCGTTGGTCTTGCAAAATTCTATCATTCGATCTCCGGCATTGTTTCTATCACCGAGGCCATATTTTCCAGCTACTGATCCTTCTTCTTTGTTTCCAACTTTCGCATTCCAATCGCCAGTAATTATCAGTGCATCTTGATTGCATGTTCGATCAATTTCAGGCTGCAGCAGCTGATAAAAATCTTGTATTTCTTCATCTTTGGCCCTGGTGGTTGGTGCATAAATTTGAATAATAATCGTATTAACTGGTCTTCCTTGTAGGCGTATGGATATTATCCTCTCACTGACAGCATTGTACTTGAGGATACAATGACGATGAATGCAACACCATTCCTCTTTGAGTTGTCATTCCCAGCATGGTACACTATATTATTGTCCGATTCAAAATGGCCAATACCAGTCCATTTCAGCTCACTTTTTTTTTTTTTTAATGCCTAGGATATCAATGTTTATGCATCCCATTTCATTTTTTATGATTTCCAGTTTTCCTAGATTCATACTTCGTACATTCCAGGTCCCAATTATTGATGGATGTTTACAGCTGTTTCTTCTCATTTTGAGTCGTGCCACATCAGCAAATGAATGTCCCAAAAGCTTTACTCCATCCATTTTGTTAAGGTTGACTCTACTTTGAGGAGGCAGCTCTTCCCCAGTCATCTTTTGAGTGCCTTCCAGTCTGGGGGGCTCATCTTCCAGCACTATATCAGACGATGTTGCACTGCTATTCATAAGGTTTTCACTGGCTAATGCTTTTCAGAAGTAGACTGCCGGGTCCTTCTTCCTATTCTGTCTTAGTCTGGAAGCTCAGTTGAAACCTGTCCTCCATGGGTGACCCTGCTGGTATCTGAATACCGGTGGCCTAGCTTCCAGCATCACAGCAACATCCAAGCCCCCACAGTACGAAAAACTGATATGGTAGTCCATGATATATTCAATATTCTTCACCACCATAATTCAAAGGCATCTATTCTTCTTGGGTCTTCCTCATTTATTGTCCAGCTTTTGAATGCATAAGAGGTGATTGAAAATACCATGCCTTGGGTCAGGTGTACCTTAGTCCTCAAGGTGACATCTTTGCTTTTTTTCTGTAATTAATTTTTATTGTGCTTTAAGTGAAAGTTTACAAATCAAATCAGTCTCTCATACAAAAATTTATATACATCTTGCTATACACTGCTAATTGCTCTCCCCCTAATGAGACAGCACACTCCTTCCCTCCACCCTCTCTGCTTGTATCCATTCGGCCAGCTTCTGGCCCCCCTCTGCCCTCTCATCTCCCCTCCAGACAGGAGATGCCAACATAATCTCATGTGTCTACTTGATCCAAGAAGCTCATTCTTCACTAGTATCATTTTCCATCCCATAGTCCAGTCCAATCCCTGTCTGAAGAGTTGCTTTTGAGTATGGCTCCTGTCTTGGGCTAACAGAAGGTCTGGGGACCATGAACTCTGCGGTCCTTCTAGTCTCAGTCTGACCATTCAGTCTGGTCTTTTTACAAGAATTTGGGGAATCCATTCCACTGCTCTCCTGCACCCTCAGGGGTTCTCTGTTGCGTTCCCTTGTCAGGGCAGTCATTGGTTGTAGCCGGGCACCATCTAGTTCTTCTGGTCTCAGGCTGATGTAGTCTCTGGTTTATGTGGTCATTTCTGTCTCTTGGGCTCATGATTACCTTGTGTCTTTGGTGTTCTTCAGTCTTCCTTGCTCCAGGTGTGTTGAGACCAATTGATGCATCTTAGATGGCCATTTGGTAGCGTTTAAGACCCTAGGTGCCACTCTCCAATGTGGGATGCAGAATGTTTTCTTAACAGATTTTCTTATGCCAATTGACTTAGATGTCCCCTGAAACCATGGTCCCCAAACCCTTGCCCCTGCTATGCTGGCCTTTGAAGCATTCAGTTTATTCAGGAAACTGCTTTTGGTCATAAAAAAGTTCATTAACTTCTCTAATTTAAAAAATGGGAATGATAAACATGAGTCTTTTTTTTTTTTTTAAACTCATGATTTTAGACTATGTGGCAATTCAAGTGCATAATAAAGGAAACATGGTCGAGAGTCAAAGTTCTGGTTTATAATTCTGGTGAAAAAATACTGCTTTATGACTGTAGGTTAGTCCTTAACTCTAAGACTCATAGCTATACAATTACAGTTATAACGCATTAAATTATCATTATGAAGTGAATAACAGAGTAACTGAAATGCCAAGTGTTGCTTAAAACTTTTATGCATTTTGTTAAAGATGATCATGTACTAACTCAAATGAATAACACAATATTTGACTGCACTATGATTTAGTAAATTTGCAAATTGGGGAACATTCCCTCATGCAAGAGGAAACCTCTTCCAGAGAATGGAGCATTCACAAGGACTGAAATAACTTCTGCTTAAAGAACACAGTTTTCCATTGTCATAAAGTTCATAATGGCTACTGAGTTAAAGTTAAAAAGGTAAGTTCACTGAAGACTGAGCCCTCCACACATACCTGCTGTATTTCTTCCAAGACAGATTTGTCTGTTATTTCAGCAGTCCATGGTATATTCAATATTCTTCACAAACACCATAATTCAAATGCATCAATTCTTCTTCAGTCTTCCATATTCATTGTCCAGCTTTTGCACACATATAAGGTGATTGAAAATGCCATGGCTTGAGTCAGGGACACCTGAATCCTCAAAGTGACATCTTTGCTTTTCAACACTTTAAAGAAGTCTTTTGCAGCAGATTTGTCCCAGGAGGCCCCTCAGGGGACAGGATGGCAAGACTTTGTCATAAGTACTTTGGGCATGTTATCAAGAGCGATCAGTGCCTGGAGAAGGACACCATGCTTAGTAAAACAGAGGATCAGAGAAAAAGAGGAAGAGCTTCAATGAGATGAATTGACGCAGTGGCTGCAAGAATGGAGTCAAACATAGCAAGGATTGTGAGGATGGTATAGAACTGGGCAGTGCTTTACTCTACTGTACGTAGGGTCGCTATGAGTTGGAATCTACTTGAAGACACTTAACACCCACCTCCAGTCCTGAGCACTCTAGAAATTTAAATTAAAGAGGTCCAAGCAATTTGCACTTAATTAAAGGTTAATGCTTTTGTTATGGTGTGTTCTTTGGAACAGAAAAGAAAAGTTGATTAGCCTTTTTGGGTGAAAGAGAGAAAAAAAAATACTGGCAGTTTAATAATTTTGGACCAGGAATTTTTATGTTTGTGAATAAGAAAAGCCCTCCTGAAATAAAAGTAAAATATCTATTTTTAATATAAATTTGATTCCACAACATGCTGTGTCAATTTACATCATTCTACTACTTTTTTTCTTGATTTAATGCTTTGATCTGACTGTTTTTCAGTTCTGACTTCTTTATTAATTTTAACGAGGGATTTTCTTTGCTTTGTTTATGAGTTTCAGTTTTATGGAATCATTAATATTAGGGTTAGAAGGACATTTAGATACTAACCCATGACCCAGATGCCACCATTTCCTGCTCCCCATCACACTAGACATCACTTGAATGCCTTCAGTGACAGGGAACGCACTTCTTCCTGAAGCAACATGTTCTCATGTTCAACAAGTACTGCTATGAGATTTTTCCTTGTATTTAACCTAAGTCCTGATCTGTTTCCCATCTATTTCTTGCCAGAATTTTACCTTTGAGGGTTACATATAATAAGTTGATATTCTCTGCCACATGGCAGCCCTTCAGATGTTTGAAAAATAGGCAACTAACAGGCAGTCCTCGGGTTACGAACCTCCAACTTACTGACAACTCGTTCTTAAGGATGGACTGTCATAAAGCCTGTTATACCAAAAATTTGAGCTAAATACATATAGTGATACGTAATAACAAATGTATGCACTATCTGTGATGCTTATGAAAACAGTGTGCAGCTAGGTTTCTTAAGTGTTTTACATGCATAAAATATATACTATATACTAATCGACGGCACTGGGTTTTTGGTTTATATGCTAAGACAAACATTTGACTAACTGACACTAAATGAGAGCTTAATATACATGTTCTGATTTACCTACAAATTGACTTAAAGACTTTAGGAACCTATCTTGTTCATTCCTGGGGTCTGCCTGTATATATTTTCAGAAGCTTTATTCATTCCTCATGTGAAATGCTTTACGTTTTTCAGAAGTATATTTTTATCCAAAACTGTCTAATTAGTACAGTATTATATCACTCTGCCACATCTTAGAATGAATGAATTTTTAGAACATCTTTTGCTTCATATAACTGTGCGTATTGCTTGATGGAACAGCATTTCTATTTTGTGTAAAGCTACAGGGACCTTATTTTTCAACCTATGCATGCATGAGCACTAAAGATATCTCTGCTGAATGTGGGAAAAAATCCTGAACTGAAAATATTGAAATAAAAACTAATAGGTTAAAGCTTGCTCAGTCATGTTCAAAGTGGAAAAAATCTTCATGATTGTGTCTGAAGGAACATGAAATGGAAATAACTCCTTCCTAGTCAATAAGTGTGATCATGCTTTAGTCAATGAGTGTGATCATGCTTAGCAGTGATGTCAGGGGTCCCAGAAGCAGGCACCCAGCCCCAGGTCTAAAGATACCTTATTGGCTCCAGGGAAAGAGACAAAACCAGCAATGCAAAATTGGCAAACTGGAGGCCTAAAAGGGCCACATTTGGCTATAGATATATTGTTTGGCAGGCATAATGTTAATTAAAAAAAAAAAAAAGGTCGTTTACAAAAATCAGGAGTTTTTACATAGAATACAGATTTCCAACTTCTCTTGAAGTTAAAAATCCAGGTACCATTGAGCCTCCATTCTTTGGCAAGAGTGATGCTAAATCTAAATGGGATGGTACATCTCCAGGTGGCCACAGTTCTCACTCCTTCCATTTTCATTGTCTGCCTGATTCTTGTGAGCATTTGAGACCCCAGTTGTTGCGTATTTGGGGGCAATGCCTGCTGCTCTTATTTCTGCTGGACCCTTTTCTCTTCCAAGGCTCCTGTCCCCTTTAATTCTTTCCCCAACTCAACATGCCACACATATGTAAACCTCAGCGCAGGGCTCTTTGGGGCTCTGATCTCCTCTGGCAGAAGGTTTTCATAATCATCTTTCACCTCTGAAAAGAAAACCAAACCAGTTGCCATCGAGTTGATTTCGACTCATGGCGACACCCTGTGTGTCAGAGTAGAACCATGTTGCGTAGAGTTTTCCATAGCTGATTTTTTGGAAGTAGGTTGCCAGGCCTTTATCTGAGGCGCTGCTTTGTGGACTTGAATAGACAACCTCTCGACTTGCTGTGAGTATGTTAACCATTTGCACTACCAGAGACTCCTCTTTCACCTCTAGTGCAGTAGTTTTCCAGAAATGTTTTTTCCTGCAATGATGATGACAAACAGTGCTTGCATATTGGACACACTCTCATTCCTAGCAGAACTCACACTGGGCTGCACCAGGATATGGCAAGCTGTAAGTGTGTGCGTTGGCTCTAACTGTTGCTCCTTCCTTCTCTTGCTTACGTGGAATCCTGAGCTTTTGGACTTTGATAGCAGAAAACCAAAAACCAGTTAAAACATCTACCTGGCTAGTAAAAATGTGAAAAAAAATACATTCGTTAGGAATCAGAGAAATGCAAATTAAAACCAAAGTGGAAAGTTTCCCAGCCATCAAGTTGCTTATTTATTACTCTTTATCACTTTTGCTTGTCTAGTATATTTCATAACAACAAAAATTGGAAAAAAGAAAACTTTTCTTTTTTTCTGTTTTTCTTAAGTGAAATTTGTTGTGATGAGAAAGGACATATCTTGAGGTGATTTTGCAAAACAGATGCTGAACCTGATAACCAAGGATTTAAAAAAAAAAATTTTTTTTTTTTTAGACTAAGGGAAATCACTCTTTATAGAGACATTCCATTAAATAGGTGAAAGAGCAAGGATAGAATGAGACAGCCATTGTTTTGAAACCTTAATGAATTAAGGTTTCTAAAAAAAGGCAATGCTTATTAATGGCTGCCGATATCACATACACATAGGCACACAGACCAGACCATGTGACACACCACCACATATGAAGTAGTTTGAAGCTAAATTTGATGAATTCTCTAGATACAACCACCAATACAAGAAATGTAGAAGAAATCTTCTGTAGAAGAGAGGAATGCATTAAATTACACCTTGGGGTGGGTGGGGTCAATAAAATCCACACTGGAAAATTTTACAGACCAAATGACCCAGTTTCTTCAGCAAATAATTTTTTTTAATTGAACTCTAGGATGAAGGTTTACAGAACAAACTAGTTTCTCATCAAACAGTACACACATTGTTGTATGACATTGGTTCAGCAAATAAATTTGATGGAAATAGAGAGAGAGAGGAATCTACAGAAAATGAGATTTAAAAGACATCCCATCTGTAGCAAATATAACAAAATATCACTTATTAACTCTACTTGGTGGCTACAAAATATTGCACAAAATTATTCCCTACACTTCTGTATTTTTTTAGTTTTCCTAATTATAATTATATGATGTTCTTGTAGTCAAAAACAAAATAAAATGAATAAAAATATATACCAATAACTCCCAAACAAAATTCAAATTTGGATCTTGTTTCATACACCTACGAAATGTTAAAAAATATGAATTTTATGAAACAATTAGAAATTGGAAACCTAGCTAGTCATTCAATGATGTTAAGAAAAAATTGTTAGTTATTCAAACAGCAATGATTGTGAGGATGGTGCAGGACTGGGCAGTGTTGTATTCTGTAGTACACAGAGTTGCTATGAGTTGGGACCGTCTCGACAGCATCTAACAACAACAAATTTAAAGAAGTCATAATGGTATTGTGCTTACACTCTACCCCCCACCCCCCACCACCAGAAGAGAGAGTCCTTAGACTTGGAATATTTATTGGTGACATAATATAATGCAGGAAGTTTGGTTCAAAAATTAGAGGAGGAGGGAAGTGGGCAAAACATAAATTCTCTCTACAATTGTGTATGTTGGAAATATTCTACAACACAAGTTGAAAAACAAACACACAAACCAACAGAAGAAAGATGCTTGTCTGCCAGGCCCACCTACACAGTTGTAGCAGCAGTACTACCCTTTATTTCCTCAGCCTCGTCACTGGACTGGGCTCCAATGGGCCCTCCCACACATGACTTTCAGAGGATAATACCCTGGCTTAATAAGACCGTAACTCTCCAGCCTGCAAAGGAATTTGGTTGTTTTTGATTCCAAAGAAGAAACTCTCATTTATCTCTTTCCGCAGCGTTATCACAAAATGCTTTGCAGCTAATAAATGACAACTCCATAACTGGATGTTAATGAAATATTAATGAAACTGAGGTGCTGGCACAGTATATCTCTGCAGAGCAAAAGAAGTGCTGCTTTCATGCTTAAAGCTTACAAACGGAAAAAGAGCACTGACACTGGAATGAAGGCGAAAGTTTTTTTCAGGCTTGTAATTTTTTTGGCCTTCATTTTCCTGATCTCAGGAGTCCCAGTGAGCCCCGTGGCCAGATATCCTGAAGTTTGCAATGCTGGACTGCCTGCTCAGCTGAAAGGATGCACAGTTTCTGCTGTAATCCATTGCTGCCCCTGGACACCAAGGGCCTGTGCATTACTTGAAATGTCTATTGCAGATTGCTTCTTTTTGTCCCTCTAAGTAGCCTGTGAGCTCTATCCCAGAGAAGGGATGCAGAGTTATTGCCTGCTGATACACTCACCCAAATAATTGCTAAGTATTTCTTTGCTACACACATATGGACTTTGGCTCCGGGCCCAGAATACCTGAGTCAATTTCAGAATCCAATTGTTCAAGTGGGTCTGTTATTTAGAGAAGAAAAAGGTGTGCCTCCTAATATCCAAAAGCTGTCCACATTTACATTCCAACTTTCTTTTTAATTAAGCAGACCACAAAGATCAATAGAGAATTTGCTAGCATAGAAAGTCACACTGGGGTGATTTGGTGAAAGAGTTTTTGCTGCATTGACAAAGGGTGGATAGGGGTGGTGTTTACCAAATTATCCTTAACTTGCTAGATGTTTCTCATTTAAGTTTCGTTCTCTCTCTCTGCTCTTCACCCCACCCCAACCTTGGATCAGAGCCCTTCCAGAATGTTAACAATGCCCCATGGCCTTGCAATGTATTTTCCATGAGAGAACAATTTTCTACTTTTACAATGCTAGAACAATTGTGTGCATTATTAGAGACCCCTATATGACTTTGACTTTGTCAGAAGAGAGTAATAATTCTCCGTTGACAGCTCCCGTGACTGAAAGTATAATCAAAGCCAATGCATTATTAATGACTCTTCCTTTTTAATGACTCAATCACAGTGTGAGATGGTTTTCACACATTTTATTTTATATAATTTTTCTACTCGGAAAAGACTGCCCACAATTTAAGGAAACACAATAGCTGAATAAATCCTGAAATATTGTGTTGGATGTTCTCCAAACAAACTGCCCTTCAAAGAGACTGCCAGGTGGGGACAAGGCAAATGATATACCTAGATCTGGTTGCCTGAGGACATGGATTGAGAGCTGGGCTTTGGAGTCTGAGAGTCCTGGTGGATCTGGCTTTATTACCTCCTAATGATGTGATCCCAGGCAAATTTCAAAAACCCTCTAAGGCTTAGTTTCTTCCTCTGTGAAATGGGGCTGATGATGTCACTGAAATAGGAATTGTGTGAGGATTGAATGAGATAATATCTGTGAAGTGAATTCCCCTGGGGCTGGGGCTGTTGACTTCTTATTCTGAGTCCAGGGTTAAAACAAGGGCAGGCAGGGAAAGCAATATTAACAACTGATCACCCATGCTACTATGAGCCCTTTTATAGGGTACCAGGAGAGGGAGTATCCACAAGCCCCTTTTTTGTTTCTTTCCAAGAAAGTCAAAATCTACCTACAGCCTTTGACTAACATGACATGTTCTGATATGCCACTTACAGCCTCTTGCCAACCAGCTTAATTTTCAACTCTCAGCACCTGCATCTCTTTGCCTGAGGGCTTTCTCTGTCCATTGTAGCCCACAATAGGCTGGAAGTGTCTGAGAATGAATGGCCTCTGGAGCAATCAATAACTGGTAACTGCGGCAAATAGGTGGATAAATAGCCCAAGTCTCACATACTTCAGGTGAGATATCTCTGAAGGATGTCTACACTGTCTTTCAGAGCTCTTCAGCAGGATTAAGATTCAGTTGCCTACTTTGGTAATTTGCTGAGTTGGCAGCCGCCCATTCCCTGTCTCACTTTTCTTATCTCTCTACTGTTGTTCCCAATGATCACCTTGCAAATAAAATACTTGTCCTGAAATTCCTATCTCAATATATTAAAAAAAAAAAATTCAAATCCATTGCCATTAAGCGGCTTCCAACTCATAGCGGCTCCATAGGACAGAGTAGAACTGCCCCATAGCGTTTCCAAGGAGAGGCTGGTGGATTCCAGCTACCAACCTTTTGGTTAGCAGTGAACACTTAACCACTGCGCCACCAGGTTCATATCAATACCTAGAAGAACTCAGACTAAGAGAGTTTTTTTACTGAGACTGGCTTTGACCAGCAACAGCCAGCACTGAGCTTTCAAGAATTGCTGGAAAACATAATACAACTATATTGAGTAAACCTACTTCATGTTCATGACTACACATTTCAGATGGACAATCAACCGTGGCAGACAAACCTATTGAATTTTGCTAATAAACTGATTTTTCTGTCTTTCAGGAGACCGTTTTATTCCTTCACCTCTCAAAGGTTGAAACCTCCACTTGGATCCTGGATTGCATCCTCTTTTGCCTTCTCAAGGACTTTGCACCTAAAATCATATACTTTCATTTATGAAGCATCAATTTCTTCCCTTATTATATGGTCATTCCTTTTGTAATATAAACTGAAACAATAAAAATACAAAAACATAGCAAAACATTGACCCCACAAACCCTTCTGATTCCTTGTTTCTCTGTTGTCTTTCTCTACAAAACTGAAATCTTTGTCTGTAGTGCTGTCTCTCTCCTCTGTCTCATCTCCTAGCCTTTCCTTTGCCTGCTCCATCCAGAATTTTGCCCTCATTGCTCCACTGGAACCATTCTTATTAATCAGTGATCTGTATTTTAAAATGGTCAGGGGTCAATTCTCCATTCTCATCTTACTTGGTCTTTCAGCAGCATTCAACATGGTTGACCACTTTCTCATCTATGACACTACGCTTACCTCTTATTTAGTCTCCCTGCTGTATCACCAGCTTCTCCTTCTCAGTCTCTTTTTCTAACTTTCTGTTCTTCTACCAGGCTGCTGAATGTTGCAACGTCCTTCTGGGCTTTTCCCTAGTCTGCTTCTCTATCTGTATTCATTTCCTTGGTAATCTATCCAATTGCATAGTTTTAAATTTCACCTCAGATATATACATCCTGTCTAGACTTCTTTCCTGAGCTCCATGACTCATATATCAAAATACCTGCTCAAAATCTCCACCTGGATCTTTAATTAAAAAAAAAAGTAGGTACCTCAAATTTAAAATGAAGAGAAATAGAACAAAAATAAAATAAAGACTCCTAAATCTCCCCCTACCATCCCTTCCACATCTCAGTAAATTTTTTCCCTAGCCACTCAGTTGCTTGTGCCAAAAGGCTTGACTTGTCTCTTTCCCTTATACTTTATATCAAATATATTAGTAAATCTTATTAGCTCTACCTTCAAAAATATATCTCAAATCCAGTCACTTTTTACTATTTCCTCAGTTGCCAGATTTGTCCTTCAGCAGCTGGTTTAGCCTACTCAGAATTCCCACCATTTCCAGTCTCCACCACAGTACTTTATCTTTTTCACAGCATTTAACACTAATTGAAATAATTATAGTTATTAATTTATCTATGGGTATATTTCCCTTGGCCTCTTATTACAATGTCTCTTTAGAACAGGGACTTTATCTACCTTAAGTATTATTTTGTCCCTGCTGGCTAGAACAGTATCACTAAGGTCTTTATATCCAATACCTGGCACATCGTTGGTATTCAATAAATATTTGTTGATAGATGGACAAAGCAGACAAGCAATTTAAATTTCAAAAATTGATTTATGAACTTAAATTTTGAGGGAAGTCATTACCATTTCGTGTACAGTTATTTATTTGTGAACGATTAATCTCTTTTTTCATATCAGTTCCCTTCTTTGCTAGTTCTTCTTTCATCCTATTCTTATTTCCTTGACTTTCTCTGATCTAGATCATACCATTATAAATCTCATTTTCTTCCAATATTGCCTGGCTTTTTATTAGTTTATACTTTATTTGAATTACATCCTCGTTTTTTCTAACAACATTTTTTTTTTTCATGAAGAAATTCAGTGCTTTTTCAAGGATAAATTGCAAAAATGTTGGCAGCAGGAGCGATCTGCATTCCACTCTCATTTATTAATTTATTTATTTTATTGTGCTTTAGGTAAAAGTTTACAGAGCGAATTATTTTCTCATTAAACAATTAATACACAAAATTGTTTTTGACATTGCTTGCCAACTTCACGATGTGTCAACACTCTCCCCTTCTCCACCCTGGGTTCCCCCATTTCCATTCTTCCAGCTTTCCTGTCCCTTCCTGCCTTCTTGTCTTTCTTTTTGGGCAGGTTTGTCCATTAGTCTTGTATACATACATGATTGAACTATGAAGCACGTTCTTCACATGTGTTATTGTTTGTTTTGTAGACCTGCCTAATCTTTAGCTGAAGGGTGAACTTCGGGAGTGACTTCAGTTCTGAGTTAAAAGGGTGTTTGGGGACCATACTCTTAGGGTTTTTCCACTCTCTGTAAGACCAGTAAACCTGGTCTTTTTTTTTGTGTGTGTGTGTGAATGTGAATTTTGTTCTACGTTTTTCTTCTGCTCTGTCTGGGACCCTCTACTGTGACCTCTGTCAGAGCAGTTGGTGATGGTATCCAGGCACCGTCTAGTTGTTCTGTCCTCAAGCTAGTGGAGGCTGTAGTACTTGTGACTCATTAGTCATTTGGACTAATATTTTCCTTGTGTCTATGGTTTTCTTCATTCTTCTTTGCTCCAGACAGGGTGGGGCCAAAAGATATATCTTAGAAGGTCACTAGCATGCTTTTAAGACCCCAGACACTACTCGCGAAAGTCAGATGTAGAACATTTTCTTTATAAATTGTTTTGCCATTTGAGCTAGATGTCCCCTGAAACCATGGTTCCCAGCCCTCAGCCCAGCATTTGTGTCCCTCAGGGAGTTTGGATGTGTTCATGAAGCTTCTGTGACTTTGCCTTGGTCAAGTTATGTTGACTTCCCTGGTATTGAGTACTGTCTTTCCTTTCACCAAAGTTACCACTTATCTACCATCTAGCGTTTTTCCCTTCCCATTCCTCCCCTACCCTTTAACCATCAAAGATTGTTTCTTCCTGTGTGTGAACCTTGAGTTTTTATAATAGTGGTCTCGTACAGTAATTGTCCTTTTGTGATTGACTTATTTCACTTAGAATAATGCCCTCCAGATTCATCCATGTTGTGAGATGTTTCTTGTATTCGTCATCATTCCTTACTGTTGCATAGTTTTCCGTTGTGTGTATTTACCATAATTTGTTTATCCATTCATCTGTTGATGGGCACTTAGGTTGTTTCCAGTTTTTGCTATTGTGAATAATACTGCAATAAATATGCTATGCATATGTCTATTTGGGTGATAGCTCTTATTTCTCTAGGATACATTCCTACAAGTTGGATCACTAGATTGCACAATATTTCTATCTCTACCTTTGTAAGGAAGCACCATATCTTTTTCCAAAGTGGTTGTACCATTTTACATTCCCACTAGCTGTGCATAAGAATTCCAATCCCCTGTAACCTCTCCAACATTTATTATTTTCTGTTTTTTTTTTTTTTATTAGTACCAGTAATGTTAGGGCAAGATGGTATCTCATGGTAGTTTTGAATTGCACATCTCTAGTGGCAAGTGATCATGAGCATTTCCTCATGCATCTGTTAGCCATCTAAATATCTTGTTTGGTGAAGTGCCTGTTCATATCCTTTGCCAATTTTTAAAGTGGATTATTTGTCTTTTCGTTGTAGAGGTGTTGGAGTTCCTTGTACATTTTAGAGATTAGATCTTTGCCAGGTATATCACAGCCAATTTTTTTTTTTTTTTCCCAGTCTGTACATCCTCTTCTTACTCTTTTGGTGGATTCTTTCAATGAGCATAGTGCTTAATTTTTAGAAGATCCCAGGTATCTACTTTCTGTTCTGATGTTTGTGTATTTTTAGTTATGGTTTGTATCCTATTTATACCTTATATTAGGTCCCCAGTTTTAACCTTATTTTTTCTTCCATGATGTTTTTACTTTTTAATTTTGTATTCAGGTATTTGGTCCATTTTGAATTAGTTTTTGTGTATGGTGTGAGGTATGGGTCCTGTTTCATTTTTTGTTCTACAGATGGACATCCAGTTTTACCAGCACCATTTGTTAAAAGGACTGTCTTTTCCCTATTTAATGGACTTTTGGCCTTTGTCAAAGATCAGCTGACCACAGATGGATGGATATATACCTGGGTCCTTGATTCTGTCCCATTGGTCAATGTGTCTGTTGTTGTATTAGTACCAGGCTGTATTTTGACTTCTGTAGCTGTATAAGAGGTTCTGAGGTCAGGTAGTGTGAGGTCTCCTACTTTGTTCTTCTTCAATAATACTTCACTTATCCGAGACCTCTTTCTTTCCATATAAAGTTAATGATTAGTTTTTCCTTCTCATTAGAAAATGCTGTTGGTATTTTGATGGGGATTGCCTTATGTCTGTGGATCGCCTTGGGTAGGACAGACATTTTCACAATGTTTAGTCTACCTATCCATGTGCCTGATATGTTTTTCCATTTATGTAGATCTCTTTTGATACTCCTGCAGTACTGTTTTGTAGTTTTCTTTGTATAGGCCTTTTAAATCCATGGTTAGATTTATTTCTAAGTATTTTATTTTTCTAGGGACTGTTATAAATGGTTGCATCCATCTGTCAGTTTGTCATACTGTGAGGGCTTGCATGTTGGTATGATGCTGGAAGCTATGCCTTAGTATTTCAAATACCAGCAGAGTCACCCATGGTGGACATGTTTCAGCTGAACTTCCAGACTAAGACAGACTAGGAAGAAGGACCTAGTGGCCTACTTCTGAAAAAAATTAGCTAGTGAAAACCTTATGCATAACAGCAGAACATTGATATAGTGCTAGAAGATGAGCCCCTTAGGTTTGAAGACACTCAAAATACAACCAGGGAACAGCTGCTTCCTCAAAGTAGAGTTGATCTTAATGACGTGGATGGAGTCAAGCTTTCATGGGACCTTCATTTGCTGGTGAGGCATGACTCAAAATGAGAAGAAACAGCGGCAAACTTCCATTAATAATAGGAATGTGGAATGTAAGAAGTATGAATCTAGGAAAATTGGAAGTCATCAAAATTGAAATGAGACACGTGAACATTAATACCCTAGGCATTAATAAGCTGAAAGGGACTGGTATTTGCTATTTTTAATCAGACAATCATGTGCTTTACTATGCTGGGAATGACAAATTGAAGAGGAATGGCATTGCATTCATTGTGAAAACGAACATTTCAAGATCTACCCTTAAGTACAACACTGTCAGTGATAATATCCATATGCCTACAAAGACCAGTTAATATGACTATTATTCAAATTTACCCACCAGCCATTAAGCACAAAGATGAAGAAATTGAAGATTTTTCCAATTTTTGCAGTCTGAAATTTATCATACATGAAATCAAGATGCATGTGAATGTTGGAAACAAAGAAGGAACAGTAGTTGGAAAGTATATTCTTGGTGCTAGAAACGATGCTGAAGATTGCATGATAGAATTTTGCAAGACTAACCACTTCTACACTGCAAATACCTTTTTTTTTCAGCAACATAAATGGCAAATAGTGGACCTCACCAGGTGAAATACACAGGAATCAAATTGACTACATCTATGGAAAGAAATGATGGAAAAGCTCATTATAATCAATCAGAAAAACGCCAGGGACCCACTGTGGAACAGACCATCAATAGCTCATAGGTAAGTTCAAATTGAAGCTGAAGAAAATCAGAACAAGTACACAAGAGCCAAAATACAACCTTGAGTATATTCCACGGGAATTTAGAGGCAATCTCAAGAATTGATTTGACCACATTAAACGCTAAGGATCAAAGACCAGACAAGTTGCGGAATGACATCAAAGACGTCATACATGAAGAAAGCAAGAGGTCATTAAAAAGACAGGAAAGAAAGAAAAGACAAAAATGAATGTCAGAAAAAACTCTGAAACTTGCTTTTGAACTTCTAGTAGCTAAAAGCAAAAGGAAGAAATGTTAAAGTCAAGGGGCTGAACAAAAGATTTCAAAGGGCAGCTTGAGAAGACAAAGTTTACTATTAATGAAATGTGCAAAGACCTGGAGTTAGAAAACCAAATGGGAAGAACATACTTGGCATTTCTCAAGCTGGAAGAACTGAATAAAAAATTCAAGCTTCAAGTTGCAATGTTGAAGGATTCTACAGGGAAGATATTAGACAACGCAGGAAGCATAAAAAGAAGATGGAAGGAACACACAGAGTCACTGTACTAAAAAGAATTGTTTAACATTTGACCATTTCAGGACGTAGCATATGATCAAGAACCAATGCTACTGAAGGAAAAAGTCCAAGTTCCAATGAAGGCATTGGCCAAAAGAGAGGATCCAGGAATTGATGGAATGCCAACTGAGATGTTTCAACAGACATGCAGCACTGGAGGTACTCACTTGTCTATGCCAAGAAATTTGGAAGAAAGCTACCTGGCCAACTGACTGGAAGAGACCTATATTTGTACCCATTCTAAAGAAAGATAATCCAAAAGAATGTGGAAGTTATCAAGCAATATCATTAATATCACAACCAAGTAGAACTTTGCTGAAGTTCATGGAAAAGTGGTTGCAGCAGTACATGACAAAGGATTGCCTGAAATCTAAGCCAGATTCAGAAGAGGACTAGGAATGAGGAATATCATTGCTCATGTCAGATGTATCTTGGCTGAAAGCAGAGAATACCAGAAAGATGTTTACATACATTTTATTGACTATTCAAAGGCATTTGATTGTGTGGATCATAACAAATTATAGATAGCATTGCGAAGAATGGGAATTCCAGAAAACTTAATTGTGCTCATGAAGAACCTGTACATAGATCAAGAGGCAGCAGTTTGAACAGAACAAGTGAATACAGTGTGGATTAAAGTCAAGAAAATGTGTGCCAGGGTTGTATACTTTCACCATAATTATTCAATCTGTATGCTGAGCAAATAATCCAAGAAGCTGGACTACATGAAGAAGAATGGGGCATCTGTATTGGAGGAAACCTCATTAATAACCTGCTTTATGCAGATGACACAACTTTGCTTTCTGAAAGTGAAGAGGACTTGAAGCACTTACTGATGAGGATCAAAGACCACAGCCTTCAGTATGGATTATACCTCAACATAAAGAAACAAAAATCCTCACAACTGGACCAATAAGTAGCATCCTGATAAATGGAGAAAAGATTGAAATTGTCGAGGATTTCATTTTCCTTGGATCTGCAATCAACACCCATGGAAGAAGCAGTCAAGAATTCAAACAACATATTGCATTAGACAAATCTACTGCAAAAGTTCTCTTCAAAGTGTTAAAAAGCAAAGATGTCACTTTAAGGGCTAAGGTGGGCCTGACCCAAGCCATGGTATTTTCAAATGCCTCGAATGCATGTGGAAGGAGGACAATGCATAAGGAAGACTGAAGAAGAAATAATGCCTTTGAATTATGGTGTTGTCGAAGAATATTGAATATACCATGGAATGCCAGAAGAACTAACAAATCTTTCATGGAAGAAGTACAGCTAGAATGCTCCTCGGAAGCAAGGGTGGTGAGACTTCATTTCACGTACATTGGACATATTATCAGGAGGGACCCGTTCCAGAAGAAGGACACCATGTTTCATAAAGTGAAGGATCGGCGAAAAAGAGGAAGACCATCAATGAGATGGATTGACACAGTGACTACAATAATGGGCTTAAGCATAACAACAATTGTAAGGATGGAGCAGTGTTTTCTTCTGTTTTACCTAGGGTCACTATGAGTCTGAACCAACTTGATGCACATAACCACGACATTACAAATAGCATTGTTTTCCTGATTTCCTTTACACAGTTTTCTTTATTGGTGTATAGGAATCTAACTGATTTTTATGTTTCTCTTGTATCCTGCTACTCTGCTGAAACTTTCTATTAATTACAATAGTTTTCTTGTGGTCTTTTGGGTTACCTATGTATAGTATCATATCATCTGTGGATAGGCATAGTTTTACTTCTTCCTTACCAATTTGGATGCCCTTTATTTCTTTTTCTTGCCTTATTGTTCTAGCTAGGACTCTGGCACAATGTTAAATAGGAGTGCTGATAAAGGGCATCCTTTTCTTGTTCCCTTTCTTGGTGTGTGTGGGGGGAATTCGTTCAGCCTATCTCCATTGAGAATGATGTTGGTTGTTTTGTACTAATGCTCTTTATTTTGTAGAAGAATTTCCCTTCTATTACTATTTTATTAAGCATTTTTATCAGGAATGGGTGTTGGACTTTATCAAATACCTTTTCTACATTGATTGAGATGATCATGTGATTCTTTTCTTTTGTTGTATTTATTTGGTGGATTACATTGATTGATTTCCTAATGTGAACCACCATCGCATACCTAGGATGAATCCCAACTGGTTGTGGGGTATTATTATTTTTTAAATATGATGCATAATTCTGTTGGCTAGGATTTTGTTGAGAATTTTTGCATCTTTATTCACTAGAGATGTTGGTCTGTCATTTTCTTTTTTGTGGTGTATTTGCCTGGATTTGGTATCAGGGTTATGCTGGCTTCACAGAATTGAATTTGGAAGTATTCCTTCATTTTCTGTTCTGAAATAGGTTGAGTAGTACTGATATGAGCTCTTCTCTGAATGTTTGGAAGAATTCTCCATTGAAGCCATCTTGACTAGGACTTCATTTTTTTTTTTTTTTTTAAATTACCTTCTCATCTCTTCTCTTGTTATGGGTCTATACAGATTTTCTACCTCAGTTTATGCCAATAAGTAGGTATTGTGTTTCTAGAAATTTGTCCATTTTCACTAGGTTTTCAAATTTGTTGGAGTACAGTTTTTCATAGTGCTCTGTTATGATCCTCTTTATTTTAATTGGGTCTCCTGTAATATCCCCATCTCATTTCTTATTTGGGTTATTTGCTTCCTTTCCTGATTTTCTTTTGTCAGTTTGATCAGTGGTTTGTTGATTTTGTTGATCCTTTCAAAGAACCAACTTTTGGTTTTATTGATTCTATTGTTTTTCTAGTTTTTTTTTTATTTCAATTATTTCTCTCTGATCTTTATTATTTTCTTTCTTCTGGTGGTTTTGGGCTTTTTTTTTTTTTTTTTTGATTTCTTTCTATTTGTTTAAGTTGTAGAGCTAACGTTATGATTTTATCCCTTTCTTCTTTTGTGCATCTGATGTGTGTGTCTATTGCTAAAAATTCATCTCTGAGCACTGCTTCTGTGTCCCAAAGGTCTGATGTGATGTGTTTTCATTCTCATTTGATTCTAGGATTTTTTTTTTAATTCTATCTTTGGTTTCTTCTATTGCCCAGTGGGTGTTGAGCAAGGTGTTATTCCGTTTCTATATATTTTAATTTTTTTTTCCTTATTCTTACTGTTGTTAATTTCTACTTTTATGGCATTGTGATCTAAGAAGATGCTTTGTATTATCTCATTGTTTTGGATTTTGTTGAGGGTTGCTTTGTGACCTAATGTATGGTCTATTCTGGAGAATGTTCCATGCACATTGGAAAACAATGTATATGCTGCTGTTAGGTGGAGTGTTCTACGTATGCCTATGAGATCAAGTTGGCTGATTGTGCCCTTTAGCTCTTCTGTATCTTTGTTGAGTTTCTTTCTAGATGTTCTTTTACTGAGAGTGCCTTCTACTATTGAAGTCTTCTACTATTATTGTGAAACTGTCACTTTCTCTTTTCACTGCTGTTAGAGTTTGTTTTATATATTTTGGAGCACTGTTGTTGAGTGTGTAGATATTTATTATGGCTATGTCATCTTGGGGGATTGTACTTTAATCATTATATTTTTCCTTATCTTTTATGGTGGGTTTTGCCCTAAAGTCTATTTTATGACATTAGTAATGCCACCCCTGCTCTTTTTTGGTGGCTGTTTGCTTGCTATATATGTTTTCCATCCTTTAATTTTTAATATGTTTTTGTGTCTAAGTTATGTCTCTTGTAGACAGATATTGATGGGTTATGTTTTATTATTATTATTATTATTTTAATCCATTCTGTCAGTCTGTATCTCTTTATGGGTGCATTTAAGCCCTTTATATTCAGTGCGATTTTTGATAGGTATGAGTTTATTGCTGTCATTTTGTAGTGCATTTATTTTTCTTTCTTTTTGGTGCTTATATTTTCTTTGTCTCTATTACTTTCCTGTGCTGAGTTTCTTCTGTTTGTGAATTTCTTTTCATTTCTTTCATGATTACAGATTTTGTGTTTATTTACTCTTTATGTTTTTCTGTATTTTGATGAATATGTTTGTTAACTTTCTTTGTGGTCACCTTGAAATTTACCCTTATCTTCCTGAGTTTGAACCAGTCTTTTATTACTTGTTATTGCCTTGACTTCCTCTGCATTTTAAAGCCGTGTACCTACATCATTTATTCCCCCCTTTAATGTTTCAACATTGTCATTATTTACAGATTGACGTCTCTGGTTCCCTATTTTGAGTCTTCTAGTTTTGTTTTGTCATTGGGAGTCCATTACCTAGTTTGGTATCTGGCTGATACTGTCTTGTGTCCTAGATTCAGGTTGTTGTCTGCTGTTGTTTGTTCTCTAATCAAAGGACTCCCTTTAATAATTCTTGTAAGTTTGGTTTGGTTTTTACAAATTCCCTTAATTTCTGTTTGTCTGGAAATGTCGTAATTTCACCATCGTATTTGAGAGGGAGTTTTGCAGGATATATTATTCTTGATTGGATTTTTTTTTCTTTCAAAGTTTTGTATGTTATCCCCTTGCTTTCTTGCCTGCATAGTTTCTGCCAAGTAATCAGAGCTCAGTCTTATTGTTTCCCCTTTGTAAGTGACTTTTCTTTTTTCTCAAGATGCTGTCAGTATCCTTTCTTTGTCTTTGGTTTTGGTGAGTGGGATTTGGTTTTGGTGAGCGTCTTTCTTTTTGGGGTCTTTTGGGTGGATCCTATATGGAGCTTGTTGAACTTGGGTGGTCAGCTTTTTGTCTTTCATGATTCTAGGGAAGTTTACTGTCAGCAAATCTTCAATGATCTCTGAGTTTCCATTTTCTCCCCTCTTCTGGAATTCTGATCACATATAAATTTTTGTTCTTTTTATATCATAATTGCTCTTGATTATAACATAATTTTTAGGTTTTCTTCATTCTTTTCTCTGAGATTTTCTAGAACAAAGTGGCATGAATGGATTTGTCTTCCATTTTGCTGATTCTGTCTTCCATTATTTCAAATTTACTCATAATACCTTCTATTATGTTGTCCATCTGAAATTTTGTTTTTATCTTTCAGATTTCTAATTGCTGTTTTTATATAATTTCTAATTGTTTATTTACTTTGACATTTTGTTCTTTTATTATTTTCCTGAATTCTTCTATTTCTTTGTATCTTCATTGATTTGGGCTATGTTTTGGTTCGTTTTGTCTGTGTTTTCCATGACTTTGTCTATTTTTTCCTGAGTTTTGTCCTTGTTTTCCTTGATCTCTTTCCTAATCTCTTGGACACCCAAACCAAACCCACTGCCACTGAGTCGATTCTGACTCATAGCGACCCTATAGGACAGAGTAGAACTGCCCTGTAGAGTTTCCAAGGAGCACCTGGCAGATTCAAACCGCTGACCTCTTGGTTAAGAGCCGTAGCACTTAACTACTATGCCACCAGGGTTTCCATCTCTTGGACAGCCCTGAATATTAGACTTTTGAATTCTCTATCAGGTAGTTCCAGTAACTTTTATTCTAACAGAGGGTCACCTGGTGCTTTATTTTGATCACTTGCTAGAGCCATCTTGTCCTGCTTTTTTATGTTTTGATATTATCTGCTGTCTTTGAGACTTTCAGGTATTGTTTTCTTTATTTACTGATTGTACGTTTTTTGTTTTGCTCTTTTTTTTGTTTTGTTTTGTCTGGGTAACCAGGCTGAGTGTCCTTTGTTGTTTGCTTGTTTGTGGGAACTATAGTTCTCACCACCTTGTCTGAGTGGGCAGGGCCAATCGCTCAGCTATCAGGTAGCAGGGCAGGTCCAGCAGTGGGCAAGGTCAGGGATGGGTTGTCTGCGGTGTAAACCAGTGCTGCTGTATGCAGCAGGCCAGAGCCGATGGGGAGGATGCTGGAGCAAGGTCAGTTCTGCTCAGAGCCATAGGGCATGGCAGGACAGAGCTGGTGGGTAGGGGCCTGGAGCTGGTGAAGTGGGGTGCAGCAGGGTGGGGCAGAGAGGTGAAGGGAGGAATAGGTGGGACTATATGAAGGAGAGCAATAGGGTGGGTTCATACGGTGGTCCCCAGAAGTCAGGGCTGCTAGGATGGGGTTGTTTGTGCTGCTATTCACCAGAAGGGTGGAGATTGTAGGAGTGTGCTCCTGTGGTTACTGTATGAATGTGTCTGGACACTTCCTTGAATTGCAGCCAGCAAACATGGTCAAACTTAGGTCTGGGTGTGTCTGTACCATACATCTATCTCCTATGGGTAATCCCTTGAAGGTACCTTTCTGCATTCTTTGTTCAGGTTTGTTAGCTTTATTCCAAGATGGCTATGCTGTGTTGTGCCAGTTGACAGGGAACCTCCACTCCATCTCTCCACTCTTCCACTGTTTTTATCAGTTTCTTCTTTTCAGTGGCTTCTAATACTTTATCCCTTCATTTAAGGTTAAGCGTTCCAGGATTGATGTCTGTATCTGTTCTACTTATATTTTTCAGGTCTTTGTTGCAGAGGGATGGCTTAGTAAATGTGACTAGTCCGCCATCTTGCTCCCCCTTTGTCATTCCACACTTTAAAGACTGTGAAAGAAGTGCGAATTTAAATTTAAGTTTTTGACCCATGAATCTATGTTCTGACCCCAAACTTGTATACCAGCACCTGACATAATGGGCAAGTATACTATTGTGATTAATTATAAAAATGAATCATAAGCAGACCAGAATTTGTCATTTGGTTATTTTTCAAACACTGTTGCCATCAGATGCAAGGGCAGGCAAATAATATATAGGGGTGTGTGTTTGTGTGTGTAGAGAGAGACTGGTAAATTCCATCTGAATTTACTTGCATCTTTTCTTTTGCTGTTTCTACATTCACTTTTGAAACTATATCAAGAGTCATTATCTAGGGACCCAGCTACTCATAGAACAAAACAGCCAGGGTCGTTTAAAATCTCTTAGGCAGAGTTTTTTTAAGTTTTCCTGTCTCTGGGTACTGGTAAAAAATCATCATTAAATCTTAAACACAGCATAAACAAAGCACAGATTTTGAATGCTTCCTAATTCAACAAAGAGAGATTATAGTTATGCAGATACTGTTAAATGTTGGCAAAGACCCCCAGGAAGTCATTTTAAGGTGCATAGTACTTCTATGTGTTTTGGTCTTTCTAAACTGGATTTTCCCAGAAGAATATACATTGCCAAAAAAATATGTATTTTGTTTAATATTGTCTGAACAATGAATTTATGCTTCTGTGACCACCTGTATTATCACTTATGCAAGGCAGTCAATACTGTTTCAACTTAATCACATCCCTACAGATGCTTTATGTACATTTCACATACCTACTTGTACAGTACCACTACCACCACCAGTTATCATTGAATCAGTTCCAACTCATGATGACCTTATGTGTATCAGAGTAGAGCTGTGCTTCATAGGGTATTCAGTGACTGATTTTTTTTTTTTTTTTTTTTTTAAGTAGATCTACAGGTCTTCTTCTGAAGCACCTCTGGGTGGACTCAAACCTCCAACCTTTAAGTTAGCAGTCTAGCAAGTTAATTGTTTGTACTATCCAGGAACTACCTGTATAATAGAAGGAAGTAATTGCAGAGCGAAAGGAAAACCCATGTATTTAGGATCTGATTTGAGATTCAGCCCTTTTGCTGTTGGGTCCAGAACCCTGGTCATAGTACTGATGGATGGGTGGGGGACCCACCTGGAGCCTGTTTGAACAAGGAAGAAAACTTAATCAAAGAGAATCAAGACAGAAGTGTGCAAATATCAATGCCTTATTAAGCTGAGAGTAGAGGAAGCTTTGACAGGCCTAGTTATTTGTGACAGGCCTTGAATTTGTCGAAGATAGTTGTAACAATCTTTTCTCTCCATATCACTCCTTCCTTGGCAAAGTCAAAGGTATCCATATTCTTTAAAATATGCCCCCACCCAAAGTGAGCTTGGTATTATATGGCCCAGCCAAAGTACTGTGAAAAAAAAATTTTTTAATTAATTTACTTTCATTAATGTAGCTTAAGACCTTGATTTTGCTTTTGGTTTCATATAGAGGTTTAGTCACCTAAAGCCTCCAGATATTTGTTATTCATAATTAGCTCTTGGGACAATGATCATCGTTTCAAACCACTGATTCTCAAACATGCCTGCATATTTGAATCACCTGGGAAGCTTCAAAAATACAGATTACTGTGTCCCACTCCCAGAAACAGTGATTTAATTGCTCCAGGGTATGGCCTTGGTTTAAAGTTTTTTTTTTTCTTTTAAGGTTTCCAGGTGATTCCAATGTGCAAACCAGTTTGAAAACCACTGTTCTAACCCTTTACTACTCAAAGTGTGGTCCAAGGACTGGCAGGATTGATATCACTTGGCAGCTGGTTAGAGATACATACTCTTGGGCTCCACCAGCCCTGCTGAACTTGAATCTGCATTTTAACAAGATAGCGAGGAGATTCATATACATATTAAATTTTGAGAAGTACTGGACTACTCCTGATTTTAAAAAAAAATTCATTCAATTTTTTTTATTCCACTTTTTCTCATCCACCTGTAAGGTTCAAGAGGGATCTACAGCCTCTTCAGTGGGGTTCAGACCATACGTGATGTAAATGGCTGGGTATGGTCTAATGGGTGGAATTAATGCTAATTAATGACAAACCTCAGGTTGTCAGTACTAAACATTGAGGTTTAAGGGTCCAGTTTATCCCTTTTTATGTTCTTCATCATTTTGAATCAAAGGGAAAGTAGACACAGGAGTTAGAAAAGAATTAAAATACAGTTTTAGCTCTTTACTGGAAAAGCTGGAATGGAAACTGAACGCATTTGGACTGGAGACCAAAATGAAACTGTCTGCTTCTTGTCCTTGAATTAACTTAGGCTCCCAGTGGCAGCTAGAGAGGCTGAAGAACGGGAAGCCTCTCCTGTGAGTGGGAAACCCCTGCCCTAGGGCACTTGCTTAATAACAACCTCAGAGGAGGGAGAGCTAGCAAGACGGAGGCCAGTTGTGCAAATGCAGCGACCATTCCCCCATCTCATTGACCTGCCAAGTCCCTTCTCCCACTGGGAGGAAGGGCATGTAATTTCTCGCCCATGAGGTTTCCTGACAGAGCAGAGGCTTTGTAGCTATTTCTATCGTAGCATACAAGGTGGAATGCAGGGAGAGGATGAATCATTCCCACCATCCCCTTTTGGTTGACTGTGGAGCAGAAAGCTGGCTCAGGACTGCAGTGAGAATACCTCAAAGAAGGAACCAGAATGGCAAAAAAGAAGGCAAGAAGAAGAAGGGCAATTCATCCTAGGGGCTGGTTGACACAGGCCAGAGAATCTGAGAGGTTGGTTGAAAGATCATCCAGGGGTCATGGTCCATAACTTGCAATGTTCCCAGCTAATGTTTGTTCCCAGTGTCATCTTTTATTCAGGAACTTGGGATTGGCACAAACATTTGCATGTGGCTACTAACTGAAAGGTTGGCCGTTTGAACCCACCCACTGGCGCTGAGGAAGAAAGTCCTGTCAAACTACTTCTGTAAAGATTACTGCCAAGAAAACCCTGAGGAACTCAGTTCTACCCTGTAACACATGGAGTAGCCACGAGTCTGAATTGACAGAAGTGGGTTTGGTTTTTCTTGACTTTCAGACAGTCACCACAGGTATTTAAGAATCTTAGGTAGGGATTAATGGGGGCAGCCTTCTGTGGATAAGTGACTGCATTATTTTTTCCATACCGGCATCTTTGAATTATGCCTCTTAAAGAAATGATTGATCTTTAAGGAACATTACCAAGAGAGACTCCAAAAGAGAAAGAACACTAAGTAGCTATTCAGCTTTCCCCTCCCAGCTGTTCTGGGACCTTCCCTTTCTCTTGCATTTATCTTTCTCCTTAAGGTACACATATGCTAAAGCTGCCTTCAACTCACCAGAACGATGCAAAAAATCCAAACCAAATAATAGCCACCAACATAAAACATACAAACACAACAAAAACAAGAAAACTCACTTTTAGCTCCCCTTTCCCTCTGCTTGGAAACACTGGTGGTGAAGTGGTTAAGAGCTACAGCTGCTAACCAAAATGTCGGCAGTTCAAATCCACCGGGCATTCCTTGGAAACCCTATGGGGCAGTTCTACTCTGTCTTAAGGGTCCGTATGAATCGGAATCAACTCAACGGCAATGGATTTGGTTTGGTTTTTTGGTTTCCCTCTGCTTGCTGTTAAAATTTCTCCAAAGCATGAGCACTGGTTGGCCTCACTTCCAGACCACAACCTTGTCTTTGACTCTTCGCATCCAGCTTCTCCTCAAGCACTCCGCTGAAACCTCTCTTCCAAAGGGCACGCTTGGTCTGGCCTCCTCATTGCCAAATCCAAAAGCCTGTTCTTAGGCTCAACTCATTTAATCTCTTTCTGAAGGCATTTATTCGACATTGCTGACTACATTTCCTCATTTTCTTTCTTTCTTTAGGTGGTCAAATACATGAGGTTTGGAAGTAGACCAATCTAAATTTAAATCTCAACTATTCTCCTTAACATGTGATTGTAGGAAAAAAAAATATGTGACATATGCACAAATATGTGTTTTTTATTTTGCTTTATAGAGATGGGACTATATTTTATACTCTTATCTGCTTCTTGTCTTTCTCACTTAACAATTTATTGTGTCAATCAAATATTGTTGAATGTACCACAAATCACTTGACCATTCTTCTATTAATGGATATTTAATTTATTTTCAGACATTTTCCACTCTGGGCCAATGATTCCCAGTTGGGGGATGGCTGTATCAAAGGACATGTGTATATTTAATTAATATCTATCAAATGTATTTAATTTTAATAAATGTGGCCAGATGACCTTCTAAAAAAGCTGTACCAGGTCACATTTCCACCAGCAGTGTATGTTAGTAGCCCTTCCCCAGAGTGGTATATCCCTTTTTAACTTTTAGAAATCTGGTGTATTTCCTCAACCACTGCAGTAGTTGAGCATCTTTTCAGATGTTTATAGGCATTTGGACATGTTCTTCTGTGAATCTGGCTATTTATGTATATATTCAAGTTACTTAACCTCCTTGATCTTCAGCTGCTTCACAAGGTTTTTGAGGAATAAATGAAATATTTATTTGGAGGCTTTGCCTACAGTCTTTCATAAAATACCTGTGCCATAAAAGGACTGGTAGGTGGTGTGATTGTTTTGAATTCATTTCTCCTTAGTTCATCTTCAACCTCATATCCTTAAATGTAGGCATTTTCCAAAATTCTACTGTCAAATCGCTTTTTCCTTGACATTTTGCATTCTCTCTCTCTCTGAACAATCTCAATCACTTCCACAATTCCAATTTTACAATCTCTGTTCTGCTGAAAGAGAGATCTGAATCTCTAATCCTGATTTATCTTTCCAGTTTAAAGTCGGTCATTTTACTAGCCTGTTGAATTCTGCTGCTGCAGGGTCCAGCAAGCAGGCAAACTCAGCCTCCTAAAATGAGATTCCTCATCTTCTATCTGTGCTCCCTGTGTTCCCAACGGCACCTTTTCCTCCAAGTCCTTTGGACTTAAAATCTCAAAATCATCATGCTACCTTGACCTAAATATTAATTTCAATGGCAAAACTGCCATAACTCTTACCTCTACAATGACTCTTGTATCCGTCTCTTCTTTCTCACTTTCACTGTTTATACTATAGTTCACTCTCTCAATAACAATTAAATAGCTAACTAATCAGTATCTCCTCTGCCAACTTCTTACCTTTCCAATCTATTCATTGCATGCCAAAGGAAATCTTCTAAAACACTAGTGTAGTCATGTCACCTCCACAAAACCATCTATCACTTCCTTTTCTTGTATAATAAGGCCCACACTAGCCTGGACATATGCTGTCTTCATGCCTTCATGTACCCTATTTTCCACCATACCAATCTCCTCATTCTCGATGAATAATATACCAGGCCAGGGCACACTCAAAATGTTTTTGTTCTGCTAGTCACTCAACCTACAATGGCTCTTCATTCTATACCTGTTGAAATCCTATTTATTTTCAAGGCCTTGTCCTATATTGAGATCTTCCTCATTCACTCAGCTAGAATGAATTAACTACTCTAACAGTCTTCCCATAGTCTCCCAAATTTAATTTTTTTTTGAAGTAATCATTATTATAGTAGATCATTTACATGCTTCTTCGTGGCCCACTAGATTCTAAGCTTCTAGAAGCCCAGAATCTGCTTATTGTTCTTAATTATATTAGGAGATTGGGAGCAAAGGAATAGAACTTGAGGGAGAAAGCCCTGCTATAAGAGCCAGTTGTCTTAGATGGAGTCTCAGAGGTAGCAAACACATGAGTGGCTATGAGATGGGACTGGTCCATCTGACATATACCTTCTATTTGGTTCATATGCAGTAGTATTTAAAGTCATGTTGTATTAGTGGCCAGCATATATCAATCAGGAACTTTCTTATAAACACTTGGCTTTTCTTGAATGAAGGTGTATTGGCAAAAGTAGACCTCTGTTCTAGCATGACATAATGGATGGAGATATGCAACTGCAGCCTCCCTTGGGCCGACACAGGCTCTCATCCTTTCTACAGCCCTACCTGGGACCCGTACCTGTGTACATTACCTCTCTGGAACTTGTAGCCATCTGAGTTCATGATGATAGCACTACTCAGATTGTGACTATGAACTAGTTAATTGACCATTGGGCCTCATGTTCTCATCTGTATGATAGGGTGTTGAACCATGCCATTATATACCAGCCTTTCATTTACCAAGGTTATTCCTTTCTCCCCATGGACTTCATTAATGTTCAGTAGGTGTATTTTCTCCATGAAACAATACACCTACTGAACATTAATATTTTGTTATATATTCCATTTAATCTAATACTCTGTACAGATTACTGTGAGACCACGGAAGAGAGAGCAACTGGTTCCATCTTCAGAAATCAGGAATGTTTTCAAAGAGAAAGTGACCATTGTGCTAGATACCACAGAATGACTAAGAGTTCTGATTTGAATCAGAAAGCGAAGGGGATAAAGATTCTAGGTAGAAGAAAAAGTATGTGGAAAAACATAGAAGTACATAAAAATATAGTATAGCCAGGCAAAGATCTAGACTTCAACATAGCTGAAATTCCTGCTATTTAGAGATTCTTCAAAGAAACATAAATTGGAGAAATAGACAGGTTCAGAGTACAGACTAACCTGGGTTTAAATTCTATGTCTATCTTTTACTAGGTTAGTAGAGCCTGATCAAGTTATTTATTCTTTTTAAGCCCATATTACTTCAACTATAAAATGGAGACTACAATATCCAACTCTCAGGGTTGGTGTGAAGATTCAGTGGAAGTACGTACAAGGTGCTAGGCACAGAGTCTCGGAGGCAGTGATTGTTCATCTGGCTTGTTTATTTCCTTCATCAAGTAGACAAGTAGGATAGCAGTTGGTGTTGCTGGGCCCAATATTGAACGCTGCAAAAGCTTTGCTCTGTAGTTTGGATTTCATACTGTCTGATCAGTTTTCTTCAAACTTGCCAGACTTTCCCAAAGCTCCAAAATTCCACTTATATGGTCTCACTCCAATCAAAATAAATCCCATTTCTTTGAGGGCTGCCAATCACAGCCAAGTTATATCTGATACATGGATAAAGTAGTTCACTCGGAGGCATGAGTATAGGAAGAAAAAAAGCAATGCATATCAGAAAAAAAAATCTTCAGTGGCAACTTCAGGAAGTGTTAATCAGCATCAAGGAACTGAGGGGTGAGAAAATGCAGATTAATAAACACATGCATGAATTCAGAGGACAAAATTGTGCTAAACAAATTGAGTCAGATTCCTACTGCTTCTAGGATCTTCCCAAAAAAAAAAAAAAAAAAAAAAAAGTCCTTGGATTAAAAAAAGGTAAAATCCAGCCAACCAGAAAGAGCTTGTACATAACCACTCAGACAACACATTGGAACTCCCAGTCCAAATAGGAAGGTAAACTGCAGCCAGTCCATTTTGCAGCATACCTCTAGGAGACCTATACGTAGTTTATGTGACCAAAGGTATTTAGAAGATAAAAAACCAACAAAAAAATATACCAGGATATATAAAAAAGTATATCAGGATATATAAATATATATATCAGGATATATCAATAAATAGTGGTCGAGTGCATGGTTTCACTTTTCATGCATTTTACTGCCCAGTTTTCCAGAGTGAAAAGGATATTTCCAAAGTGCAAAAAGGATAATAATAAAAAAGTGGGCAAACACTCTGAAAGAAAATTATGAAAGATCCAGGCAGGAAGCAATCTGTATTTTAAAGGATTTCCTTGTGTGTGTTTTAGGGTACATTCTGAACACATTGCAATAATGATTAATCAATAGTATTAATGATGTAAAAAAGTAGTATAATTTGTATGATAGGCAAGGCAATGTTATGTTTCATAGCAAAAAACACTGCAAAAAATTGCTATTCCCTCATTTGATGGGATTGTATGCTGCTACTCAAAATTACTTTTTTAAGAAAATATTTAACGACCAAGGGAAATATCATCAAATAATGTTAAGTAAACCAAAATAAATAAATAAAAATTTAAATAAGTAAAAGAAATAACGATAAACTGACTATACATAAATGAAATCATCGTAAAAGTATAACACAGTTAAAAGATAAATGACAAACTTGAAGGAATATCCCGGAAGTACTTATGGCAAAGACCTACAGGAGTTTATCCTTCAGACATAGCTTCACATGTTCATAACATGCACACATACTTTTGAGACAATCAGGGAAATTTGAACACCGAATGTTTCATGAGATTTAGGAACTGCTGCTAATTAGTTAAAATGTGGCAGTGGTATTTGATTATGATTTTTAACATCTGCTTCCAGAAATACACTTAGAAATATTTATAGACAAAATAATATGATGCTTACAATTTGCTTCAAAATTACCCAATGTTCTAGGAGCTAGAGAGATTGGTAGGGTCATGGATAAGATGAGACAAGAATTGTTGAAGTTTTGTGAAAGGCGTTTTTGTTATTGGGTGTTGTTGAGTCAATTGTGACACAGAGCAACCCCATGTGACAGGGTAGAACTGCCCCATAGGGTTTGCTACGCTGTAATCTTTACAGGAGCAAATCTTTAGGTCTTTTCTCCCATGGGGCCACTGGGCGGGTTGAAACAGCCAGCCTTTTTGTTAGCAGCTGAGAGGTTAACCAATGTGCCACCAGTGTTCCTTTTGTGAAAAAGATATAACATATAATAATTTTCCCTATTTTCATGTATGCTCTTAATGTCCCATAATAGAATTGTTCAAAACAATGTACAAAACAGTGTGAATAGTATGCTTCCGTTTGTACAAAATAAAGGGAATGTATCTTTGTATTCAATTATGAATAAATGTACATAAAATAATAATTATTCACAGATAAAAAACTGAGAGCAGCAGTTGCCTGTAGGGAAGAGAATTAGTTGACATGGAGATTTGGGAAAGAGACTTACTGTTTACAGTACACCTTTGAACATGCGTTGCAGCAGTTACTGATGAAGATCAAAGAAATCCTCACAACTGGACCAATAAGCAGCATCATGATAAAAAGGATTTCATTTTACTTGGGCCCATAATCAGCATCCATGGAAGCAGCGTCAAGAAATTAAACGACATATTGCATTGGACAAATCTGCTGCATAAGACCTCTTTAAATTGGTGAAAACCAAAGATGTCACTTTGAGGACTAAGGTGCACCTGACCCAAGCCATGGTATTTTCGATTGCCTCATATGTATATGAAAGCTGAACAATGAATGAGGAAGACAGAGGAAGAATTGATGCATTTGAATTATAGAGTTTGTCAATAATATCGAATGGACTGCCAGAAGAATGAATAACTCTATTTTGGAAGAGGAAGAGCCACAGTGCACCTTAGAAGGGAGGATGGCAAAACTTCATCTTATATACTTTGGACATGTTATCAGGAGAGACTAATCCCTGAAGAAGAACATTTTACTTGGTAAAGTCGAGGGTCGTAGAAAAAGAGGGAAACCCTCAACAAGATGGATTAACACAGTGGCTGCAACAATGGGCTCAAACACAGCAGTGATTGTGAGGATGGCATAGGATCAGGAAGTGAGTCAGAACTGACTTGACGGCACCGAACGACAACATTATAGTCACACATATATCAATAATTGTTTATTCATCAAAGTAGTTTACTGATTTCACTTAGTTGCATGTGTATGCATCTATCTATGTCCTCAGTATGCATCACACATATGTATATATACACATATATGTATGTGCGTGTGTATATAATTTTGACGGAAGTTATAAGGTGAGATTAGAAATAATTTTATGCTGTTTTTATAATGTTCTCCATAATGTACAGGTCAGAACAAAATTTTTAGAGAAGAATGTAATGCATTTGAACATGCACTGTGTGTGGTAAAAAAAATCTTTGAAAAAAATTGGGGAACCTCTGCCTTTTAAAAATGGAAAGGCAGCAACTGAGGTGGATTTCTCATTGGAGTATTCACTGAAGTGTTTCTCCTTTTTTGTGGTGTCCCTCCTGGTGCTCTGACCTTCTCCACAGGCTCTCTTCTCGCCTCTCTTAAGGGAGAAGTCAGGGAGTGCAGTGCAAGAAGCTGCTCACTATACCTCCTGCCTCCCCACCGCCATCTCCTCCACCAGGTGGGAAAGTCGGGGAGGAGATGAATGAATGCACGTATGCAGGTTTGTGCAACCACAGTGATATGCTAAATCTCCATTCCCCAATGTGGACTTTTTCCTACCAGAATGCATTTGGGCAGACAAAGAAATACATTTTTATATCTGTTTGCAAAAATGGTATCTCTTCTGACTGAAACTCATCTGCAGGCCTGCCCCACAGTTTTGTAATTTTTTTTTCACTACATTCCACTTATTCGGCATCTCTAATTAGGTGATAGCTGTGATGGATTAGCTAAATAAGTAACAATGGATAGCTCACTGTGGTAATAATGAGTATCAAGGTTAAGAGTATGGTCTCATTTAGGCACAATAAGTTTTGCCCCTGTCACATCATAAACACACATGCCTTCCTTGATTCATATGATGCTTACCAGAGCTCTTGGTGAAAAGGGATAGATCTTAGAGTCTGACAGACTTGGGCTCAAATTCTTGATTCATCTATTTTATACATCTGATAAGTGAGATAAACAGATATATTAGTGAAGGTTTCAATAGCAAGCAAATCTCAAAGTATATGTGATTTAACACAGTAAATGTCTATTTTTCACTAATGCAATTGTAAATTGTGGGTGATCATGGGTAGAGAAACACTATGCCTGGACATCAGGGACCCACCTCTAGGTCCTTGTCAGCCAACAAATGGAGAAAAACATGGCGGATCACTTATGGAAAGTTTTTATGGGCTAGTACTGGGAGTGGAATGCATCACTATTCCTCAAAATCCATTGGTCATTATGGATTATTATTGCCATGCCTAGCTGCAATAGAAGCTAAAACATGCCATTTATTATGGCCTGGTAGCAAAGTCAACTAATGTGGCTGCCAAAGTGGACATTCAGCAGCATTCTTTCTGGGCTCAGTGCCTGCTCACTCTTTTCTTCTTTTGTGCTTTGGAACTTCCCTTGGCTTTGGTCCAGTTTGGTTTCCTACTGTCTAATTGGGATTTTCCCTTTTCACAGAGCTTGCTCACCTCCAGCTTTCATCTGACTCAGTCCCTGGATTTTGCCCTCCCAACAAGCTCTTCCTAGCCTTTGGCTCAGTACCTTCACTGGGCAGTCCAGTAAAATCCCCTTGGCCATTCTTCACTTTCCAGTGATATCTTGAAGCCTGACAACCTAAACACACTAATTTATTTTTGCTATGATTGTTAAAACTTCTATCTCTTTCTAGATCTCATAATTAGCTTAGCTGATTTTTAAAGAAATCTAAGAATTATTTTTATGAAGGTCATCTGGTGAAACAAATTAATCTCCAAGGAATGTTAATCAAACTAATTACTAATTAAATGTCCTCCTTGATTTTATTAGTTATAGATAGGGAAGTGTTTGTGATGTATATTAATTTTCATAAATACACCTTTTTTTCCTCTTCAAGGGAATGCATGAATTGATTTATATTCATGATGTATGTGTGTGGTGATATTAAAAGATGCATTATTCTATTTTTCAAATGGATTAGTTGTTCTTAGATTAGGTCACCACACATAATCTTGCAACTTTTTGAGCTGAAATTTATTCTAATGTATTGGTAGTGTCTCAGCTTCATGGTTCTTCAAATGGTTTTGAGATTCATGAAACTTGGAAATTGTGTTTATTGATATACGAAACAACTGCCAATGGATTTACCTAAATCAAAGATGGAAAACAGGTTTAATTTTACAGCCAATGGGTTGATAGTAACTCCCCGAACTATATTGTGAAGAATTTGGAGACTGATGCTTCTCCTTTGTGTCTGAGTGAGTAGCTATTCACAGAGGTATAGCCACAAAGAATAAAAATCGTCTTTGCTGACAATGACAATGTAGGTCTCAAAATAACATAAAACTGATCAGAATCAGATAGTCTTTAACCATAAAACTCTAGTCCCTTGCTGAAATTTGTTTGGCTAAAGATAGTTAAGTGAAAATGTTTGAAAGCCAAAACCTGCCCCTCTCCTCTGATTTAGCTTGAATTAATTATTTATTATGGAAGCAGTGAGACTTTTTAGGCAGAGTAATTTAGGCTCTAGGAATTATTTCTTTTTGTGGTTTTTGGTTACGTATTTGTGAGAAAAATGAATGACCTTTTTGAAAGCAAATGCAAGCCATTCTCTGTAAATTTGTCCCTTATTTGACAGTGCATTGATTTTATAGTTGCGTAAGACCTCAGGCATCTCTTTCTTCTCTCTTTTTTTTTTTAAAATGGGTTTTTCTTTTATAACTGAAGCATGAATAAGATGTACATATTAGGAATGTGACCTGTGAATTCATGAAACATACACACACACACACAAGAAATAGGATCTGGTATCGAGGGAGGAATTTTGTCTGAGGAGTCAATTCTGAATTCTGGTCTGGTTTCTCCATCAATGAGCCCTGTGATTGTGGGCAAGCCATTATTTCATGATCCCCAATGACCTCACCTATAAAATAAGAGCTTGGGGCACAGTTTGCAGAGAGAATTATGATACATGTTGACATTGACATTTTGTCTATCTAATTGAGTCTATAAATCTTGTTGGTTCTACTTCCTATGACTTCCCAGACTCTAATCGCGCATTGTGCTCCTTCCTCTATTCCCCCCGCCGCAGGTTACATGTGAACAGGTGGAGCTGAGACCTCAGTGTAGGGCTCCTGAATCTAAGTTCCATGTTATTTCCAGTTCATCCCTTTGCCTTTACTTTAAAGGCTGCCTGAATAGGATTTTAGAACTTCTGCTCTGTGCTCATGCTTGTGTTTCTACTCTTCAACATGAACAGGAACAAGGTTTGTCCAACGAATTGTACCAATGCTCCAGGAAATAATTACCCTATTGATATTATTTTGCTTTGTTTTAATTGTTCTAAAATAACGTCAATCAATGTACTACAGAAGTGAAACGTTGTTGTTGTTAGGTGCCATCAAGTCCGTCTCAACTCATAGCAACCTTATGTACAACAGAACAAAACATTGCCTGGTCCCACGCCATCCTCACAATTGTTGCTATGTCTGAGCCCATTGTTGCAGCCATTGTGTCAATCCATCTCATTGAGGGTCTTCCTCTTTTTCGCTGACCCTCTACTTTACCAAGCATGATATCCTTCTCCAGGGAGTGGTCCATCCTGATAACATGCCCAAAGTACGTGAGACGAAATCTCACTATCCTTCTTTCTAAGGACAATTCTGGTTGTACTTCTTCCAAGACAAATTTGTTCGTTCTTCTGGGAGTCCATGGTATATTCAATATTCTTTGCCAACACTATAATTCAAAGGCATCAATTTTTCCGTGGTCTTACTTGTTCATTGTCCAGTTTTTGCATGTGGTGGTTAAAAATACCACAGCTTAGGTCAGGTGCACCTTACTCCTCAAAGTGACATCTTTGCTCTTTAACATTTTAAAGAGGTCTTTTACAGCAGATTTGCTCAATGCAATATGTCATTGTATTTCCCGACTGCTGCTTCTGTGAGCATTGATTGTAGATCTAAGTAAAATGAAATCCTTGACATTTTATATATTTTCTTGAGAATAAGTTCTTCTTCTTTTGCTTAAAAAGTCTTCAAGCTTTTGCCCCTTTAACCAAACCCAAACCCACTGCTGTTGAGTTGACTCCAACTCATAGCTACCCTGTAGGACAGAGTGGAACTGCCTCATATTGTTTCCAAGACAGTAAATCTTTACGTAAGTGACTACCTCATCTTTCTTCAGCAGAGCGTCTGGTGGGTTTGAACCTCTGACCTTTCTGTTAGCAACCCAGTACTTAACCACTGCACCACCAGGGCTTCTTTTACTCCTTTATCCATTGCCATCAAGTCGATTCCAATTCATTGTGAGGCCCTGGTGGCACAGCGGTTAAGAGTTCAGGCTGCTAACCAAAAAGATCGGGAGTTTGAATCCACCAGCTGCTCCTTGGAAACCCTATGGGCCAGTTCCACTCTGTCCTGTAGGGTTGCAATGAGTCAGAATCGACTCAACAGCAATGTGTTTTATGAATTTACTCCTTTATACAAATATAAATTACAAATATGCTATAATCTCATAAAATCTACAGCCAAAGATTTAGCTATAACCTGAATTCTTCCCCTTCATGTTCAGTCTTTGATTTTATGCAATATCTTTCCCTACTCAAGAACCAGTTTAGGCCTGCCCCCTCTATGAGACCTGTCCATACCACCCCAATTTAATTACTTTGCTCTAAACTCCAAATGAACTTCTTGTTACCTATTTGGGCAATTAATTATTGTTATGTGTGAGCTTCCCCTCTGTGTCTGTCCTGATTTAACAAAAACACTATGAATTCTTGGATAGTACAAATCCTGCCTTTACTTTCTTTGTGTACTGAATACTGAGCTCTCAGAACTCCTTCTTTATTTGATGGTCCAAGTATCAAATGCTTGAAATTGAAATAGCATTCTCCTCAGCCTCTACCATTTTCTACCATGACATTTGGTTGACAAAAATCAGGACATTAAAAACACCTGAATTGAGACTGGTGTCTTCTGAAAAGGTCCTTCTTGCCATTGAAATTTTTGAATAAATCCCAGGGTCAAAGTCATTAACCACAAAAGAGTTAGAAGAAGTAGTATTGGTCTTCAGCCACAATTAGAGCATATATTTGGTGACTCCCCAGTAGACAAAGCTGAAGGCAATACGTAAGTCTTCTTTCATCTTTCATCCCATTGGTTCTTGCTGTCAATAGCTCTGGTTGGTTAGGAATGTATCCCTTCCATTTTGCAAGGGTTCCATATTTGCACCTGCAAATATTCATGACCTTTTGAGATATAAGAGGGACAGGTCCTCAGTGAAGAGTATTTGCATAATGGAAATTGCAAAACTTTGTCACAGTTAAGGCTAGAAACATCAGCAAGTGTGCATTCTTTGTAACATTTGGGTCTGTCCATGACATTGAGTACTTCCTTTTTATTTAAAGTTTGCCTTCTCATTTATACATTTATTTTGTTTTTGTAATTTTAATTGAGGTGGGAGGTGGGGTGATTTTTAAGGCAGCTCTGGGAAGGCAGGTGTTAAATTCAAAGCTAGTGCTTGGTCATCTCCTTGGTAAAATGTGTTAGTATTTAACAGGTGACTGCTGTGCTGTGGACAGCCCTGCCCCAAAGGGAGGAGGTGTTTGCTTCGAAATCTAATCAAGTCATGGCCTGTCTCCATCCTAACTTATGCAATGTAATCACTTGTATCACTCATGGCATGCCTTTCATTAATCAGAGCTAGTACAGCCCACAAGGCGACAAGGGTTCCATTAGCGTGACATACGGTGGCCTTGCCCAAATTTTGGATGTTTTGGAAGAGGGTTTCACATTTGTCCGAATTGTGCAAGGGCTGCTTAATCACTTAGATCTTGGTAGACTTCTTCCCAGGGAAGTAATATCTCCCCTACTATCTTCTTATTAATTATACTTAGGTTCTTGGCATCCTCTGTGATGTTTTTATATCCATCATATTCTAGTACAACTGTTGTCTGATTTGCTGCTTCATCTTGGCCTCCTTATATCTGCCTTTAGAGAACAAACATGAAAAAGGCAGAAACTATCTCTTCTTAATTGCAAAAATGACAAATGAGTTAGGCCATCAGGGCTATTTTTTACATTTTCTAGAGATGCTGAAAATACACATAGATTTGTTTTCAGAACAAAAACAAGAAAGTTATTTTTGGGAAAAAATGTAACTTTGGTCTCTTTGGAAATGTTTTATAGATGCTTATCTTGATACATCATTTATCTTTGCTAGTCTCATGTGACTGATAGCTCATAGTGACCCTATACAACTGTGTAGAACTACTGCCCCATAGGTTTTCCCAGGAGCGGCTAGCAGTTTCGAACTGCCAGCCTTTTGGTTAATAGCCCACCTCTTTAACTGCTACTCCACATGAGTTGGAATTGAGTTGACGGTAACAGGTTTTTTTTTTTTTTTTAAAGGCTCATGTGAAGAAGCCCTAGTGGTACAGTGGTTAAGAGCTTGACTGCTAACTGAAAGGTTGGTTGTTTGAACCTACCAACTACTCCACAGGAGAAAGATATAACAGTCTGCTTTTGTAAAGATTACAGCCTTGGAAACCCTGTGAGGCAGTTCTACACTCTTCTATTGGGTCGCTATGAGTCGGAATCAACTCGATAACAATGGATTTTAGCCTCCTGTAGCAATGCAGTTCCCTTAAAAATTGTCATTTTTAATAACTTTAAGTAACCCAACTCTGTACAGAGTTCCTCTACCTCCTCAAATATACATACACATTTTAACAATAATTTTTGACCTTATTGGATAAGGCGATACATTTTATTTGTTTCACACAATTTAAAAGTTTAAAAAATATATAAAGACTATGTTATTTTTAATTTATACCAATTTATTACACTTTCCTTCTTTTATTTCGCGGTTAAGTGCTACATCTGCTAACCAAAAGGTTGGCAGTTCGAATCCACCAGGTGCTCCTTGGAAACTCTATGGGGCAGTTCTACTCTGTTCTATAGGGTCTCTATGAGTCGGTATCGACTCAATGGCACTGGGTTTGGTTTTGGTTTTGGGTTCTTTTATTTCCACATATTCTTAAATGATTATGCTCTGGTAATCATTTTAAAAGTAAATAAAACAGGCGTCTTCCACCCACCTATTCTGCAAGGAAAGTGTTGAATTTCAGTACCTGAAACCCCACTCACATTGGGATAGGACAGGGATAAGGCTTTAAGAGGACAAGCAAGAGAGAATCGTGCACATCATGAGGATGGCGAGAACTTCCCCTACCTCTGCCCCCCCCCCCAAAGACCAAGCATGTGAGAACAGTCACAGGTGGACAGAAAAGAAAGACCAGAAGGCATTCAGGGGTAAATGGCTGGCAAAGGATATTGGTTCAGAGAAAAACTGGGAAATATAGTGAATTCTTAAAATAATGTGAGAATAATAACATGAATTTTATTATAATGTGGTTGATAATTGAGTTCTGTTTCCTACTGTAAACCTGAGACAAGTTAATTAAAATTATATAAATATATATATTGGAAACCTTGGTGGTGTAGTGGTTGAGTGCTATGGCTACTAACCAGAAGGTCAGCAGTTCAAATCCACAGGTACTTCTTGGAACTCTATAGGGCAGTTCTACTCTGTCCTATAGGGTCACTATGAGTTAGAATCAACTCAGTGGCAACGGGTTTGGTTTTTTGGTTTTATATATATATATACTTTGTACTATGTGCCAGGGACTGTTCTAGCCACTTGGGATACATCAGTTAACAAAACAGTTACCACTACTCTTGTAGAGTTTACAAACAATAAATAGAAAACATAATAAATATGTTTTATGCCATGTTAAAAGATGAAAAGTGCAGTAGACCAATAAATAAATAAATAATAGATAGAACAGAACCTAAGGAGGATCATCAGGAGGGCTGAATGGTGGGAACCAGGGCCAGGGTGAGAAAGTGTGTTCACAATCTTTAATGTGGTGGTTAAGGTAGATCTCACTGAGAAGGTAATGTTTAGGTAAGCTCTTCAAAGAAGTCAGGGGATTTGCCAAGCAGAGCCCTTGGAGAAATGCATTCCAGGAAGTAAGAACAGTATCTGCAAAGACACGTGTGAGGTACAGCAAGGAGGTCAGGGCGTCTGGTCCCAGTAAGCGAGGAGGAGAGAGAAGTCCGGCAGTTACACAGGGTCAGATCATGTAGGGTCATGCGGTGACTTGGCTTTTACTCTGAGTGAATCAGAAAGCCATTTAGGGGTTTTGAACAGAGAGACAGACTGTCTCATCTATGTTTTAGACACCATCTGTCTAGCAGTTGATTGAGAATTGACAGAAGGGGTGAAAAACAGAAGCAGGGACGTTGATTAGTGGCTGTTGCAGTGTTCTAGGTTACAGATAGGGTCATGTATCTTCCAAAGAGGGGTGAGAGATGAGGGATGCTGGGGAAATGGCCAGATTGATTGGAAAAACATTATCTCCACGGTCTCTAGTGTTATCCTAAGTTACGTTGAAGAAGCTGGAGATTCCTGCTATCATTACTACTATCCTGGAATTCCTAGTCAGGCACAGAATATAGAAAACATCCTGTAGATACTTAACCAGAGTGAACAAATATGACCTGGTAGTGTCAAACACAGCCAGGACAGGTAAGGATTACATCACACAACTGGACCTGGGGGTCTCCCAACTGGATCTCTAGGCTGGCTTGTCCTGATCATTCCTTCAACCTTACATGATATGCAACTGAATTCTTCGGATGCCATTTATTAAGTAATGGCAGAGTTTTATTTATCTATCAAAAGCCCTAAAGATATTCTTTGACATAATAATTATCCTTCTAGAAATTGCCTTTAAAGAAATTATTCAAAATGCAAGGGAAAAAAAAAATCCAATGATATTTACCAAAGCAGGATAGCGTACACATTGTGTAATAGTGAGGAATCAGAAACAATCTAATTACACACTGGTGTCATGCTTAAAATATTATGGCATGTGTTTTAAGGTAAAATATTATACATCATTGAAAATAATTGTAGTTATGGGGAAATTGTTATGAAATAATACAAATAAAAGTAGGACACAAAAGTATAGAAAATACACCAAGATGTGATAAAGTGTATATAATTACATGCAATGTATTTTTCTTTATGTCTTTCTATATTTAACCCCTACCTTCCCCCCCCGCCGCCATTATTTTGTAATGTTCCCTGCAGAAGGTACCATTAGCAAAATGCTTAGAGAGGGTCCCAGTGTCAAGTTCAGAGGATGTGATAGCAGCCATGTGAGCTTGTGCAGGGTGGGGTGGAAGTGCACCTGTAGGTGATTTGGGTGGTATTTGAAGTCTGAGGCTCTCTACCTGCACATAGAAATTGCTTCTCTGGAAGTTGAATAGAATATACTGTCTCAGGTTTTCAGTTCAACCTGGAAAAAAAAAAAGCAAACCCATTGCCGTAGAGTCAATTCTGACTCATAGGAACCCTATAGGACAGAGTAGATCTGCCCCATAGAGTTTCCAATGCACACTTGGTGGATTTGAACTGCCAACATTTTGGTTAGCTGTAGCACTTAACCACTATGCCACCAGGGTTTCTGTTCAGCCTTAAAGAACTGGACAATACTCAAAAAAAGAAAAAGAAAAAAACTCATATCTTTTTAAAAGATTATCGTAGAAATGCAATATTTTCAAACAAAATCTTGAAGTGAACTTACAGGTACCTGAGAAATACACATCTTTCTTTCCCTGTCTGAGAGTCTAGCTTCTGTGTCAATGGCTCTCAAAGTGTGTTTCTTGAATCTAGGAACTTGTTAGAACTGCAAATTCTTGGTCTCAACCCCAGATCCACTGAAACAGAAACTCTGGGGGCTGGGACCCAGCAATCTGTGTTCTACAATCCGTCTGGGTGGTTCTTAGGTTTGCTTAAGTTTGGGAGCACTGCTTCACATCAAATGCTCAGAATTCTGTTCCCGTGGGTGGCGAAGTTTGTAGGAATATAAAAGCAGTGGGCAGCCCTGGCAGCAGAGGACTATGGGATGTGAGTCCATGGTAGATGCAGAATAGCTTCTCCCCCTCAGAGCAAGACTGGTGCCCCAGCGAGGTACAGATCACTGGTGGAGCACTCAGAGGTGGGCTGCAAAGAAAAAAATAAGCAGACTATTTCCACACAATGAAAAATGTAGAGTTATTTTGTATTTCGGATTACATTTTCAGTGAGCTCAAACTTGTGTTTAATGACGGCAGAAAAAAAAAAAATGCCAAGGAGGTAAGCTAACCAAGCAACCTTCCACCTTGATAGGGAGGGAGAAGTCAATATTTCAGGTGGAATGAAAGACTTCCTTTGCACTTTGGACTAATGGATTCAGGTGATAAAATTCAAACGGGGCTGTTAAGTGATCCTCTGTGATATTGTTGAACCATCAGGTTTTATAAGCTCAGAAGGCACCCCGAGTTTAGAACTAAAAATTAAATTACTCTTCTCAGCAAGCTTTCTCCTGCCCTGAAGTAATTTCTCAGATCACCCCCGTGTGTCTTCTGCCCCTAGTTAACTCCTTCCTGGGGCTTACATGAAAGCCTCAGCATACACTGCTGCCATTTTTCTTTTCTTTGAAAATAGGGGCAAAAACATTTCAGCTTCGATGCTTTACAGGAACAGAGAACTGTGATGTCTTCTTACTATGAAAAAACAGGCAAGGTTATTAATATTTAATTGTCTAGGCAAGTGCAGTAATGCATGGGGGTGTGCTTGTAAATTTGGGTAGGGATGCATTTGACTTCAGTCTTCCAGAACTTTCTGAATGTATTTTAGTTACTTTGCACAAGCTCATAAATAACAGATGAAATCTGCTTGCTAAGAAATTTAGTGGATTCCTAATATAAAGGACCCTTTTTTTTATACAAAGTAATATTTGTCCCTTATAGATTTTATCTTTAATTTTTAAATGTCTGTTATCTTGAACATGATGAAGTCTACTTGGTTGAATTATTAATGAACCACACGCCAACTAAAATTGATGTGATTCTCTCATAAATCAGAATAAGGTACTCATGCATTGATAATGTACAGTTTTTTTTCTAGAAAATACTGTGTGAAAATTTATGATTTCAAAGAAAATTATTAACTTCAAAGAGTTGCTTTGTGAGTCTTATTTTAGAAAATTAGAAAAGCAAGCCCACAAGGAAAATAATTTATCTTCACATAATTTATGCCTAACCTTTAAAACATGTAAAACCTTATTTGGTCAATCACTCAAACTAGTATCAAATGGGACCATTTTCCAAAACAGTCATTCTCCCAAAATTTTTCTTGACTGTCATTTCCAGGAACTTCTTTTGTGAATACCCTTTTCCAAACCTTCTCACAGCATCAATTTGCAAATACATGCATTCATTCATACATGTATCCATACATGCCAACACACACACACATACATGTGCTTATACCTTTGTTAGGGTTATTTTCAGACAACGAAACAAATCTTCGCAGACTCCTGATTTTCTACACTACATGATTTTTTATTCCAGCAATAGTCATTAAAAAGTAAATAATATTTCTCGACCCAAATGGACATCTCCCCGGCTCCCAGAGAAGCCTTATTTCTCTGTAATAGAAACATATTTGAGGTCATATTTGATAGGTAAAAACAAAGATGCTAGCAGAATAAACTCCAAACACTGAAGAAATTGATTATGATGGTATATGAAATCAGAAAAGATTAAATTATTCAGCGCTGTTGACACGGGCGTTCCATTTTTGTCTGGGTTAGAGCATTTTTAATTTTCTCTTGTATGCAAAATAGGTAAAACTGTATTTGCTGCTGAAGTAATGCATTATTTAATGTAGTTGAATAAATCCATTTAAATCATCTAGGTTGTACACATAATAAAATAACGCTTGTGTTCCTTCAGCTTAATCAATCTAAAGCTTCTGTTTAGGTCTATAATTCCATACACTGGGGGGAAGGAAGACTTTATGCTCTAAAAATTCAGTGCAAGGAAAACTTACCCTGGGGTACCAGAGATTTGAATTTGGGCCTTGCAGAGCAACATTAAAAATAAAATACATGCAGTGAATTTATGTCATTAATTTATAATTCATTTAGGTGAAAGTGAGCTTTAAATGTGGGATGATTCTTAATATAATTACAGGGTACAGTATTCATGTTTTACTGAGCAGAAAATGTGCTCCTGTATTGACCCACTTCATGAGAGATTATCCGGCTTGATGTTGGTGGGGAGGATGATTTTCGTTATCACCATTTACTTTGTTCTTTTGCTGTCAGTTTATCAGCTATCCCTTGTAATTGTTGTGGTGTATTTTTATATCGATTTGTATATCTACCCTTGAGTGTCCTTTTCTGTTGAGGTCATAAACTATGACCCCACTCTTCTCTGCTTAGGAGCTGAGGTCTTTGAAATTGGAAGGGAGGGGAAGTTATTTGCAGAGGCAGCCCTTCAAAAAAGCAACAGAAACTCATAAGACTTACTTTAACAAGGAGAGAGAGGGGGTTCAGTGTCTTCCTCTGGGCCCCAATTTTCTTATGCTAGAACCAGCAATACCTAGTTAGAAGAAATGAAACCCGATGGTTAGGCTTGGACAATACGGAAAAAAAAACTCTTACAAAATAGGGAGAAGTCTTAAGGGAGAGTTCTTCTTTCAACTAGGAACAGAAAAGGTATTTACCTAGAGCAATGGTTCCCAGAGTGTGGTCCTCAGACCAGCATCATCAACATACACGTGGAGCTTGTCAGTAGAAAAAATTCCCAGGCCCCACTTCAGACTTATTGAATGAGAAACTCTGCGAGTGGGGCCCAGACATCTGTGTTTTAATAAACCCTCCAGGTGATTCTGGGACAGACTTAAGTTTGAAAGTCATAGCTCTCTAGAGAGTCCCTAGCCTCTTTTCTGCTACCCCTTCCAGCTGAAGAGGTTTCATTCTTTGTTATTCAGTTTCTTCCCCTCCCTTTTCCTCCAAAGAGAATTATTTGGTTACTAGATAGGTAGTTTGGAAGCCCTGGTGGTGTAGTGGTTAAGTGCTACAGCTGCTAATCCAAAGGTTGGCAGTTTGAATCCACCAGGTGCACCTTGGAAACTCTACAGGGCAGTTCTACTCTGTCCCGTAGGGTTGCTATGAGTGGGAATCCCCTGTACGGCAGTGGAATTGGTTTGGTTAGGTAGGTAGTTTAGACATTTGTGATGCAGAATTGAGAAGGAGGAAGAGCAGGTCAGAGTTAAGAGATGAATTTTTTTCTAGGAGTTTGGATTAGATCAATGCTGGAAGAGGAGTTTCAGGTGTTGGAGGGAAAGAGGAGAGAAAGATGTAGCTACAGAATCTGAAGTTGTCTTTACCACTCTTAAGTGGGTTTGATCTACCACTTTTATGCTGCATGACCTTGGCCAGATTTTTGGTTTATTTTTAGGCATCAGTTTTCTCATCTGTAAGATGGAGTTAAAATAGCTGTACTTACCTCAAAAGGATTCATTATAAGCATATATTATAAGGATTCAATTAGTCAATTTATGTAAAAAATATGGGACAGTGCACAATATCAGTTAGCAGTCATGGCTCTATGCAGTGTATCCTTTTCATTTCATGGTGTTCAAAAAATATAAGCAAAGATTCTCAGTGACGTGGAAATTGTTTTTTGATTGCTGGATTTTTTTTTTTTTTTAATGCATTTTGAGCCATATGGCCTAACTATTCCACTCTTAGAAAGAGACTGGAAAGCAAGAACTCAGATTTGTGCACACGACTATTCGTTTCATCATTATTCCCAATAGCCAAAAGATGGAAACAACGAAAGTGTCCATCAACAGAGGAATAGAAAACAAAATGTGGTATACACATACAATGTAATGTTATTCAGCCATAAAGAGAAACGAAGTTCTGAAACCTGCTATATGACATGGCTAAACTCTGAAAACATTATACTGAGTGAATTAAGTCAGTCACAAAAGGAGAAATAGTATATAATCCCACTTACCTGAAATCTCTAGAATAGGCAAATGCAGAGGCCAAAGTTTATTCGTGGTTACCATAGCCTGAGGGGAAGGGTTAAGAGAAGTCATTGCTTAAGGGGGAGTGAGTTTCTGTTTTAGGCAAAGAAAAACTTCTGGAAATAGTGGTGACAATGCACAACGTGGTGAATATAATTAATGTCATTGAATTATACACTTAAAAATGGTTAAAATGGCAAACTTTTGTTATATATGTTTTATCACAGTAAACATACTTTTTGAGACTGGACCACATGGGTCACAGCTTCAGGAGAGTTTCCTAAGGACTGTATTTTTCCAATTAGAGCAAGGTTAAAAGACATTCAGATTCCAAGACAAACAAAATACCCTGCTGTTACAAAGCTGTTGCAAGCTCTCAGTTAAGTGTCACTCTTCTTACTGCAAATTTATGAAAAGTTCTTCTCAAAACACAGGCACACAAGTTCATTGTCCCCAGTCCCCTTATTAACTAACTCAGGACTTCTTGTCTTCTGATAAGTGGGTCTTCTTAAAGATGTCAGCTGGCTTTTCTTGTATACAGGTTTTTAAAACATGTTTTTTTTCAGGCCTTGATTGAATTTCCAGGCGAGATTTCTGTAATAACTTCCAAAGCTTTTTTTTTTCCTCTTCTATCATGTAAATTTCTATTGGCCAATAAGGAGACCATTTTGACTCACCAAAAATAGACTTTTGTTTCTGATCTCTTCTCTGTATTAATGGCAAAATAGTAATATATATATATATATATTACATGTATATATATACACATACATGTATATGTGTATGTATATATATATGTAGTCTAACAGAAATAGCAACACTTTTGGAGCCAGAAAACATGGTTCTGGAAACTTGGAAAGTCATTTATCCTCTTGGATCAATTTTGTTCCTTATTTCAGTTTTTCAATGGGATAATAGTACTTCCTTCCAGGGACGATGAGAGAATCAATGGGGGAAAAAATGAATGATATCTTGAATAGACTTTATTGTTTAAAGCAGTTTTAGATTTCTAGAGAAATTATGCAGAATGTACTGCAAGTTCCCATATACTCCTTCTACCCCCTACAGTTTTCTCCATTATTAACATCTTGCATTAGTAGGTTATACTTGTTACAACAGATGACCCAATATTGATATATTATTATTAACTGAAGTCTATAGTTTATATTAGGGCTCACTATTTGTGTTGTGCAGTTCTATGGATGTTGACAAATGCTTAGTGCCATGTATCCACCATTATAGTACCATACATGTTCCACTTCTTCCCCTTTAGCGAATGTCCTTTACAACTATAATGATAGTTAAGTATTAAAATCTAATTATAGTTAACATTCAGTGGGGGCTGATGTGGAGCTGGGCATTATGAAAAGTCTTATATATGCATAGCTATACTCACATGTAGATATGTAGTACTATTGCAATTATTTCATGTTTGGTTATATGACTAATAAATAAAATTTAAGAAAATGTAAATTTCTTAATCTACATTTAATATTTAAACACTGATTAAAAACAATATCAGCTTTTGGCTAAAAGTATGACAGAACTCTAGCACAACCTGACTTAAATAATAAGGGAGTATACTACTCCTCACAACAAGAAGTTCAGAGACACAGTGGACCACAGAGTATTTATTGCTGTATGCATGTAGTACCCACCTGTCGTTATCAGTATCACAGAAGACCACCAACTGTTACAGATTTCTAACGTTGGGAAGGACCTGAGGTCATAGAGTCCAGAACAGTCATCTTATAGCGAGGAAAATCAGGATTGGAGAGGTTCACTGAGCTAGCTAGTAATAGCACAGGGTGTAAAGCTGAGAATTTCTGATAACTCAATCCAATCCCTGATTAGTAAACAACCTGGGGCTGTGGCAGCTGCAGTCCCAACAGCCACAATCCATTGTGGTACTGTTCAGGTGTTTGTGCAGGGATTGGCTCTCTATGATTTTTAGGTAGAAATAAGTATTGCTCTTATTTCTCTCAACTAAGAGGTTGAGTTGTTCATTCTTTTTGTTTGTTATTTCTCAATTCAAATAGCAACATGCTATAGATATGCTGTTAGTGGGGGTGATTTTAAGTTTTATTTCCTTACCATTTATTGCATATAAACAGATGTGTGCTGCCTGCTTTATAGAAATAGTCTTTTTTATTTTTCTGTCTGGTAGGATACTTGTAGGCTGTCTATTTTACTATTTTCTTTTCATTGTTGTTTGTTAGGGAAGTGTCTTAGTCATCTAGTGCTGCTATAACAGAAATACCACAAGTGGATGGCTTTAACAAGGAGAAATTTATTCTCTCACAGTCTTAACCACTATGCCACCAGGATTTCCTCTAGGAGGCTAGAAGTCCAAATTCAGGGCACCAGCTCCAGGGGAAGGCTTTCTATCTCTCTGTCAGCTCTGGGGGAAAGTCCTTGCTATCAATATTCTCAGGGTTGGGAAACTTCTTCGCACAGGGACCCCGGGTCCAAGGAACACGGTCTATTCCTGGCACTACTTTTTTGGTGATATGAGATACCCAAGTCTCTTTTCACTTCTCTCTTTTATATCTCAAAAGAGATTGATTTAAGACACAAACTAATCTTGTAGATTGAGTCCTGCCTCATTAACATAACTGCTGCTAATCCCACTTCATCATCATCCTAGAGATAGGATTTACAACACACAGGAAAATCACATCAGATGACAAAATGGTGGATAATCACACAATACTGGGAATCATGGCCTAGGTGAATTGACAGAATTTTGGGGAACACAATTCAGTCCATGACAGGATGATACATATTTTGTTGGTGTTGTTTTCTTCTAATTCAACACTTTTTAATCTGTGTACCAAAAATGTGGTCCTACTAAGGTATGTAAATAAGAAATGCAGTAATGTAAAGACAGCATACCAGATAAGTTGCTAGAAGGGGTTGTGGTAACGATTTATTCTGGATGCCCTGTGTTGTAGTTCTCTTGAAGACTATAAATGTGCTCCATCTTTCCCTTATGTAGAAAAAAGAACACAAAAACAATATTTAGAAGATTGAAATCAGGCTCTTGAATCAATCATTAGCAGAAGGGTGTTAGTGCTGAGCCCAAAACACCCAGGACAATTGTGTGCATTGCCGAGCAGCCCCTCTGCTTACCATTCTTCCAGCCAAATTGGTCAATTCGTATTTCCAAGAACATACCCTGCATTTTCCAGCCCCTAGACCTTTGCTCACAGTATGTCACCCACTTAGAATGCCTTCTTCTGGTATCTTCATCTAGCTGAACTTCACCCTTTCTCCAAAGCAGGTAAGATACCACCTTTTCTTAAGATCTCCTTGGATAAGCCCAAACCAGTTGAAAACCCTGTCTTGTTCTCGTCTGCACTTCTTGAGCACTGGTAGACCATCCCTTTTTGTAAAATTAAATGTAACTTTATTTATTTAAGCATTTAAATAATCTTACCTCCTTACCTAGATTGCAAGGAGTTTGAAGGCAAGGCCCTAGTCTTGAAAGACATGTTAAGTTTCACCATACCTACTAGCCCTGTGCCTTTTGATAAAGCACAGTAAGTAAATAGATACAGTTAGCTTTCATCAAGTGATCCCCACTCATGGCTACCTTATGTACAACAGAACAAAATGTTGCCCCGTCCTCCATCTTCCTCAAGATCAGCAGCACGTTCTAGTCCATCGTTATAGCTACTGTGCCAATCCATCTCACTGAGGGTCTCCTTTGCCCTCTACTTCACCAAATGCAATGTCCTCCTGTAACGATTGATCCCTCCTGATGACGTGTCCAAAAAAACAAGTCAAATAATGTTCTATTGTGATCTTTAAGGCATTCATTGGCGAATTTTTTGAAGTAGATTGTCAGACCTTTTTTCCTAGTCTGTCTTAATCTGTATGCTCCCTGAAACCTGTCCATCACGGGGAATTTTGTTGGTATTTGAAAGACCAATGGCATAATTTTCAGTATCACAGCAACTTACAATCCACCACAGTATGGCAAACTCACAGACATGTGGTGGATGCTTAAAAAGCTTTTTCCCATTGACAGTTTTATTAGAACCTAATAGTGCTGACATTTTAGAGTGAGAAGTCAATTTTTTTTTTCCATCTAAGTAAAAATTAGTTCCTGGATGATACAAATTGTTCACATGCTTGGCTGCTAACCTAAGGCTGGTGGTTGCAGTCCATTTGGAGGATTCTTGTAAGAAAGGCCTGGCAATACACTTTTGAATAATCAGCCATAGAAAAGTCTATGGAGCACAGTTCTACTCTGACACCCATGAAGTTGCCATGAATCAGAATTGATTTGACGGCAACTTTTTAAGTGGAAATTACGAACTAACAATACACTTTTAACAAAAAATAAAAACAAATACAAGGGGTGGGGTGTATCTTTTGTTTGTTGTAAATACGTTTCCCCTTAAAGACCTTGCCCAGAGATTAGATATGTTTTGTTATCTTTTTGATTCATCTTCTGCCTTCATCCTCTCATCCTCTTTCTGCATCACCCTCACATAGGGCAGGAGAGGTTTTTTGTTTGTTTGTTTGTTTGTTTGTTTGTTTCCGGGTAGCACTTTCTCTAGGCTGCTCTCTGCTTCTTCAATGTGTTTACATATTTTTCTTCTTAGAAGCTCTAGGAAGAATTCAGTGACATTTCAGGAATCTTGCTTCTTCAAAATTAAAAGTTTATGTCTTTACCTGTGTGCATTCTGGTTGGGTCTGCCCTAGTACTGAGTGTCTGCCCGGCCCTGCAGGGTCAGTTGTCAGCATAGCACCTAGCTCCCAGTTTGGCTGACTTCCTCTCTTGGGTGTTCAATCTCTCCTTAACACTGCTGCTTTTTAAAAGTTGGTTTTTAACAGATCTTTTAACTTCGATGACTTCCTGACGTACTGTGTGTCTGGGGTTTGTGTGCATGTGTGCTGACTCGTCTTTACCAAGTCAATAACAAGCTTGAGAGAGCTTAAGGATCTAAACAAAACTATTTCCTTGAGTAAGAAATTATGATTGAACACAATTCCATTTTTCTCCACCTTTGTCTTCAATTTTTTCTCACTTGTTTTATCTTTCTGAAACATCTATCACATTTTTTACCTTGAACTTTAGTCCCTCAACCATCCCTATCAACGTTGTACGGTTTTGATGTTGGGAGGTCATAAAGCCATTAAACAATACTGAAGACTCTTCAGAGGTTTTGAAGAACTTTATACAATTTGCTATGTACCCTTTCCCTAACAGGTTAGATATTTATCCCAGCAGCACTATTTCTCCATATCTGCCCTTCTTTTGTATTCTTCTATCCACACCTAAACACCAACCCTATTTAAGCCATAATAGTATGGCACAATTTCGATTCTACTCATTATGACTTATAAGACATTGCTTAAATGTACGTTGTCTTGGATTCTGTACTGGTTAAGGTTGTGTGTCAACTTGGCTGAGCCATGATTCTCAGTGATTTGATAGTCATATGATGGTGTGATCACTTCCATTTTTTTTTTTTTTTAATCACTTCCATGATGGGGTCTGCTGTGAGTAGCCAATCAGTTGAAAGAGAGTTTCCTTGGGCATGTGGCCTGAATATAAGTGAATATTCTGGCAAGGCTAAGGGGACTTTTGCTCATTCTGGATCCTGCAGCTGGCCCCTGTTCATTTGATCTCCAGCTCTTGGGACTTGAGCTACCAGCTTACCTGTGGTCTTGCCTGTCAGTCTTTGGGATTAATCCATCTTCACAGCCTGTGAACGAGAGCCCTGCTCACTGACCTGCCAGTCTTGGGTTTGCCAGCCCCTGTAGCTATGTGCATCAGAAGAAGCCTCTATCTTGACCTACAGACATGGGACATCCCAGTCTTTACAACTGTGTGAGCCACTTCCTTGATATAAATCTCTCTCTCTCTCTATATATATATATATTTATACACTTTACTGGTTTGCTTCTCTAGAGAACCCAGCTTAAGACAGATTCATTTATTCAAATCACCTTATCCAGATTTTACCCATGCTATTCCCTCATATGCCAATGGGTTTCTTTCTAGGGGGGTCTGGACAAGTCTTCAAAGATCTACTCTGTGTGCCATCCCCAAGGCTCCCACTTTTAAGTGCTCTGATGCTATAGCTGAATCACCAACAGTCTTTGCAAAAGACCTGGATTCCCCCCCCCCCCTTTCAGTCTGGGTATCAGTCAGGCCCAGAGGAGTGGATGAGAACTGGCAACCTAAAGCCCAAGGTGGTAATAACAAGTACAGCTAACATTTATCAAAGACTTATTATTTGCCAGACATTTTTCTAAGGACTTCCCACGTGATGCTTTATTCAGTCCTCTGAATAACTCTATGAGGTGTTATTATACTTATTTTGTGGATGAGGAAATGGAGGCATAGAGAGGTTAAGTTACTCACCCAAAGCCATTTAATAAGTGGTGGAGCCTGGATTACAAACTCCAAGAGTCATTCTCCAGAATTTAAATTCTTAATCACTCTGCCAAATGGTGTATTATACAAGTATGCCCCACACCCTCTTTTTAAACCCTGATCATAGACACCAATATTATGGTTAATTTTAAAGTATGATGCTAATTTTTTCAGTTTATAAGCATAATGCTTGCAATTTAGGTGATGCCGTTTGGAATGGCACATTCTCTATATTTGGAACATTTCATCTGGCAGTCACTGAAACTTGTTAATATCAACAACTGGCCTCACGGGTTCTTTCAAATGAGCCTGTTTAATCTATTATAGCTGGCCTCTAGCAAATATGGCATTAAAAGGGAAGATGTTGTGCTAAGGGAAGATATTATATTAAGTTTGACTAGAAACTCAAAAACAAGTATTTCAAGTATGTGTGTTTGTGTGTGTATAGATAGAAATAGATAGACATAATCTGTGTGTGCCTATATGTCTATCTATCTACCTACCTACCTATCTATCTCTATCTTATTTTCAGTTACTAAGGCACTCGGCATATAATGTTAATAGAGTTTCATCTATCATTGGTTAGGTTTTGGGTTATGTGTATCCTGGTGTTCAGGTTACGCTTTTAAAATAATTTGGCAGATGGGTTACAACTTTGGAAATTTTTACTCTGAAAAAATCAATCAGCAAAACACCAAATGGCAAAATGTATTACTCATTGGCTGGTAAGACATAACCCCCAGAGGCTGTTGATCACGCTGGCTGCTTGCCTACTGTAGGGCAGATGGAAGAACTGGCTGCTAAATCGTTTCGGGCACTTGAAGCTCAGCATGATTGGGGATCCTGAGCACTGCTGGAAAAATATGTTTGTGGTAACTTATCTTGTACTTATCGCTGAATTTGCATAGCCCAAGAGAGATTGGTTCTGTTGAGATGGTTTCTGAACAAGCCAAGCTTACATTTCCAGGCCAGTTTCTTCTACTGTCATTACTTTTGGGTATTATTTGACCAGTTTCTCTTTATGGAACCCTTAGAAAAATTAATTGGAAATATTCGTATCTTGAAGAACAAAGATTAGTTATTCATTGTAGCTTTACTGGCAGTGCTGAAAGTAAAAGTACAGCCACATATCATGCTATTATTTGGACTAATTTTATGATTCCAAAAAAAAGAATGAGTTGTCTTGTTATATCTCCTCTCCATTATAGATTATACTATAGTTTTAGTAACATAGTGGTGAGTGGAACATTGACTAATATTTCCTTGCCTTGTAGTTACAGAGAAAAATAAGTCACATATGAAAATCAAGATAGTTTCACTGGTTCCTATCATCTTGGTAACATATCCAGGATAGAGGATCAGCTGTTCCCCCAGGACCCAAAATTTGTCCCCCACGTTTGTTAACTTTTCTTTTTACCTCTGCTTTGGATAGACTCAACCCACATAGCCGAAAGGAATTTTGATGAGTCTACAATATATATTTTTTTTTTTTACAATGGTACTCTGCCTGCGTTTCCTCCCACATTCCTAGGAGAGATGAACTAACAACAGAAGATTCTTTGGTGAGCAGGACGTTGTAAGAGCTGAGTCAAGTGTCCTGGAGTTATTTTCTCTGGATTAACCCATCCCTGCCTCACACACCTTTCTAGACATGGGCTTTTTGTACCCTTTCAGTTCTGTGCATTTCTTCCCTGATCAGTGCTCAATAAAAGCTACAAATACTGACTAGCTTTCTGTCTACCCCCTGCTCTGCTTTTGTTCCTTCATACTTACTCTTTTGCTTCTATTCACATGGTCTTTCTTCAAAATACAATTTTTTTTTTTAGATTTTTCTTTTCTTGAAATCACAATCGTGTTATAGTCTTGCCTTGCAGAGAACATACCAAGGTTGGAGAAGGATACAAATTCTTAAATTATTAATTTGTAACATTTGGGCTCCTTCTATAGATGGCTAAATTCTTATTTTTTTATGGAATGGTATTACTTGTTTCATTCTACCATGATCCATGAAAGGACACCTCATTTGACCCAGGTACTCGTAGCATATCCCCCAGAAACATCCACCCTCACATTATTTGAATTGTCTTTGGAACATAATACAGTTATAAAAGTATTGACAAATACTTTGCATATTTTCATTATGTAATTTGCTCTTGGTTAATTTTTAATTGTTTTAAATATTACTCACTAAACATTTATCCAAAGTTCTATTCATATAGATACCATAACAATTCATGTTATATTAAATAGTAATTTTAAAAATCCATTAACTTATTATTAAGGTAACTCTATAGTTATCTAGTAAATTGCTTGCATATTGTATGGTTCTGATGACTCCAAGGCTACTCTATGAGAAAATGTGCTTGGGTGCAACCCAGGGAAGGGTGTGAGAAACCCCCAGAGAGTTTTACATACCTGAACTCCACTATTGCCAAAGCACTGCCTTGAGGCTGCCTTTGAACAACTCTTTTGCTTTAAATAATGGCCTTGATGCCATGGAGAAAAGTGTTGGTAGTAAATTTAGAAGATAAATCAAAGGATTATTCACTTTACAAAAGCATATACCTCTAAAATTCTTTATATTTCCGGCTCCCCTAATATTGAGTAGTAGATTCTTGCTGAGGAGAAAAAAAAAAAAAAATGAGGCAAAGGGGAAAAAAGTAGATATATTTAAAATTGAGGCATTAAGAGTGATTGACAGTTTGATATATCTCTAACCTAAAGGTAAAAAATCTATTACATTATAATGTAAATCAATAGAAACATGTGATATAATTTATAAAACGGTAATGAACATACAGCCTTTTAGAAATACATCTTTTGTACAAATCAGTACAAGCAGTACAGATAGTAAATGACCTCCAGAAACCAGAGCAGGGTTTTTTAAGTTAGGGTTTGTGGGTTCCAAGAGTCCCAACCAGTATCTGAGGCTAAGGTAGGTCAGATCCTGAAATGGAGCTTGGGGAATGGCAGTGGGAAAGAAATCCTCAGGAAACAGTATCCCTGGAATAGGAACCTGAGTTCCAGTGAATCCAAGAATGGAAATTGACAGACTGGTGAACACCTTGAGATAATGGACAAAACCAGATGTGATGGGGACAAACAAATGCTATAGTTTAAGTAGTTCTGATCTTTCCCCACTTTTAGGCAGAGCCTTTTATTAACTACTGTTAGGCTACAACCAAGAATACTGTACTTGATCAAGTGGCAATTGGAAGAGAACTAAATCATTTTCACATGTGAAAATGTGACTTCATCTATTAAAGAGATTGAGGAGAAGGCAAGAAAGGGCGGAGGCAGGGAAAGGAGTTTTTAGAGTGATGGAACTTGGTTGTTGGTGGAGGAATCTATGTGACCTCATTTCAGGAATATTCTCCATCACACACACATACCTTGACATTAATGTATGAAGAGTAGAGGGCTTTTTGCTTTAAAACTGCCTTTTCTCTGTGCAATCTCTACCACATCATTTAACATCTTTCCCTTGTTTCCTCACCCATGCTGCTGGTGTTTTGCTACTGGCCTCCCATGGAGAAATGCTGTAAGGCTTTTATCACTGATGATTATGAAGTACTTTGGAAACAGAAAGCCTTGCTTCAGTGCTAACAGCAGACAAACCTGGGAATTGCAGCATGAATAGTACCAGGCTAAAGGTGTGTTGTCAGGATTCCTTACTGAGACCCAGATTAGCCAGGCCTCCTGCTCATATCGGGTTGAATTAAGGCCATGGTTTCAACAGCACATCTGATGCTTCTTGGCTTCTGTATGCTTCTTTTACAACATTATTTTGACATTTTGTGTTCATTTGTTGGAGAGCTTTAAACCCTCTTTATAACCAAAGGAAACCAAAGTGCCTACTATAAGCATTTTCCAAAGATGATGTCAGCCTGACTGAGGTTGAAAAATTGATCTACCGAATAAAAATGTGGGAATGGCATGTTTATTTTACTCTTTTGGCTAAAAATAAATAGGCCAATGGTTCAGGAGAAGTTTTCATCAGATCACACTATCTATCTAATACTTTCTCAGTCATTGGTCTTCTCTCTCTGTTTCTATCTCTGTCACTCTACCAAATCTAATACTGACTCATCCTCAACCTTCAGTAACACGTGCAAGAAAACACAGAATGATGGAAGTAAATAACCCAGCCAGTTAGGATTAAGACTAGAAATCAGGTATCTTGTCTCTCAGTGGGTACATTTACATATGTGTGTATTCATTGCTCATTTCTAGAAAGAATTCCAAAGACCTTTAGCAAATGTTTATTCTTTCTGAAAGGGCCTGAGCTTCTCATTCAGAGATTCCAGGACACTGACTGGCCGTTCATCTAGAACGTGAGGGTGATCAGCTGTAACATCGCTCACGTCACCAAACTTCCAAGATTGACTTATATGATCTACGTGTTGGTAGGAAAGTTCTTTCTTCCAGGCTACAATCCCCATCAGGTCTGATCTACGAGTATGATTTTTATAGATAGAGAAGGTGTCATGAATGACTGTACTGTCTTGCCATTCATTTTCTTTTTATCTATGCATGGAAAAGTCTGCAAAAGGGAATGAGAGCAGCAGTTTAAATAAGCTTCTAAAGGTTCAGTTATTTTGGTATGCCCAGTTCAAAAGAGATTGTTGTAGCCTGAATTATTCAAATAGTAGCAGAAATCCTCTTTTTACATTCCAAATGCCTACTCAGCATCAAAATTGAATGCCTAAACACAATTCCCAATCCTTTTCTTTCTGCTTTGTCTTCCCAAATACCAGCCTCTGGTGAGGTGGTGTGGTTAAGAGCTTAGCTGCTAACCAAAGGTTGGCATTTCAAACCTACCAGCTGCTCCTTGGAAACTCTGTAGGGCAATCTACTCTGTCTTATAAGGTTGCTATGAATCGGAATAGACTCAACGGCAACAGGGTTTTTTTTCCTTCCACATTAGTGACTCCTAACTTTAATCTTTTTACTAGTTTTCACCCTCTTTGATACTAACCAATCTATCTACTCTGTCAGACTGGACTAGCCCAACTGAAAAAGGACAGGTGCAACAGCGATGGGAAGAGGCATGATCATTTTAATATGTATAGTTTCAGATGATTGGATGGGTCAGAAAAAGTTCCCCTATCCTACAGGCTTGTTGTTGTTACTGGACGCCTTCAGGCAAACAAACTCAACCAAACCTATTGCCACCCTATAGGATAGACTCGAACTGCTCAAGTGGGTTTCCAAGGCTGTAAACTTTACGTAAGCAGACTGCCACATCTTTTTCCCACAAAGCAGCTGATGGATTCGAATCACTGACCTTTTGGTTAGCAGCTGAGTACCTAACCACTGCACTGCCAGTGCTCCTTAAACAAACCCTACTACTGTTAAAAGATATTACTAAATGGAACAATCAGGTATTTCACCGCAAGGCTCTGGCCTCAGTTAGGGGCCAATCTGATCTGTGCTGAGTTTCAATTTGTTTGGTGTAGACACCCTTTTTTTTTTTTTTTAACATTTACACAGGGACCCTGAGATTTGAAAACCCATTTGTTCTAATAACCAGACTCAAGGAGAACTGATTTCTGAATGTATGTGACAGTGTATTCAACTATAATGTGACTGATCTAGTTCTACAGAACTAGAAAATTACTCTGTCTATATGCTCTTTCTTGATGTTAATGGACCCGAGATGCAGATTTGTTGTTGTTGTTGTTGTTGTTGTTAGGTGCTGTCCAGTTGCTTCCGACTCAAAGTGACACTATGTACAACAGAATGAAACACTGTCCAGTTCTGCGCCATCCTCACAATCATTACTGTCTTTGAGTGCATTGTTGCGGCCGCAGTGTCAGTCCATCTCATTGAGGGTCTTCCTCTTTTTCCCTGACCCTCTCCTGTACCAAGCATGATGTGCTTCCTCAGGAACTGTCCTTCTGATAACATGCTCAGTGTAAGTGAGGCAAAGCCTCACCATCCTCACTTCTAAGGAGCTTCCTGGCTGTGCTTCTTCCAAAGCAGATTTGTTTGTTCTTCTGACAGTCCATGGTATAGTCAATATTCTTTGCCAACACCATAATTCAAAGACATCAATTCTTCTTCCATCTTCCTTATTCATTATCTACCTTTTGCCTGCATTATGAGGTGATACCATGGCTTGGGTTAGGTGCACTTTAGACATCAAAGTGACATCTTTGCTTTTTAACACTTCAAAAGGATTTTGCAGCAGATTTTTCCCAGTGGGGTATGTTATTTCATTTCTTGACTGTTGCTTCCATGGATTTTGGTTGTGGATCCAGATAAAAAGAAATCCTTGACAACTTCAATCTTTTCTCCATTTACCTTGATGTTGCTTATTGGTCTAGTAGTGAGGATTTTTGTTTTCTTTATATTGAAGTGGAATCCATATTGAAGGCTATAGTCTCTGATCTTCATCAGTAAGTGCTTTAAGTCCTCTTCATTTTCAGCAAGCAAGGTTGTGTCATCTGCATATTGCAGGTAGTTAATTAGTCTTCCTCTGACCGTGATGCTGTGTTCTTCTTCATATATTGTATAGCCCAGCTTCTTGGATTATTAGCTCAGTATACAGATTAAATAAGTATAGTGAAAGGATACTACCCTGACATATTTCCTGACTTTAAATCATGCAGTATTCCCTTGTGCTGTTCTAATGGCTGCATCTTGGTCTATGTACAGGTTCCTCATGAGCACAATTAAGTGTTCTGGAATTCCCATTCTTTGCAATGTTATCCATAGTTTGTTATGATCCACACAATCAAATGCCTTTGTGTAGTCAATAAAACACAGGTAAACATCTTTCTGGTATCCTCTGCTTCCAGCCAAGATCCAGCTGACATCGTCAATGATATCCTCATTCCATGTCCTCTTCAGAATCTGGCTTGAATTTCTGACAGTTCCCTGTAGATGTATTGCTGTAACTGTTTTTGAATTATCTTTAGCAAAATTTGCTTGTGTGTGATATTAATGATATTATTTGATAATTTCCTCATTCTGTTGGAGCATCTTTTTTGGGAATAGACCCAAATATGAATCTCTTCTAGTTGGAAGAATTAGTAACTACAAAAATGGTGTCTATAGAAAAAAAAAAGTTTAGTGAGTTATTTAATTTGATCTGTAAAGGAGCCTAGAGAACAATTCCTGTTCCTCTATGATAATCCTTTAAAATTAACTGGACTAGATGTGCCTGCTCACTCATTCAATATGTATTTACTGAGCTCCCACTATGAGCTAGGTTCCTAGTAATTATAGAAGAACGAAATAGATGACAGTCTCTGTCTTTAATTTTCTATGTTCTTCAGCCCATGTTGTAAGCTCATCAGATTGTTTTTTCTGTTAGGGATGGGACCAACGTAGTGGAAGTCCAGTACACGCATGTCAGATGCATGAATGAATCAGGACTGGCTCCTCTTGGACAAATGATGCCCTTTGTCATCCCATTTCCTGCCTCTAGGACAGTTCTCTCTAATAGAACTTTTAGTGCTAATGGAAATATTCTCTGTGCTGTCAAATGCTGTAGCCACTAGACACATGTAGCTGTTGATAACTTGAAAAGTGGCCAGTATGATTGAGGAATTTAATTTTTAATTGAATTATTTTAAATAATTTAAATTGAAATAGTTGCACATGGCTAGTGTTCACTGTATTGGACAGCAGGGCTCTAGGTGTCCCACAGCCCTCCGTAAATCAGAGACTGCTGCTCCCTTGCCCTGCTGCTGTTCAGGGGACAGTGGAATGGGTCATAGTGAATACTCAGGCATCCAGAAACCAGATTGCTCATGAGGTAGGAGGCCAAGCAGGGTGCATAGCCAGGTAGGGAGAGTTTAATTCCTGGAGATGATGACTACAGGCAGCCATCCATGCAGATGTTTGCTGCTTGGAGGTTTTCAAGATCTCCTAATGGGAAATTTCAATTGGGGGGGACAAGATACTATACATGATCAGAGATCATGAGGCCTGGCCTAAGATAGTGATCTTTGAACACTAAGTTGGGTTTTAGGTGCTGAAATTCTGTTCATTGTCAGGGCAGTTGAGAGGGAGACAAGACACCAGTCTTTGAGAAACTGTGATATGGGGCCAAGTTTTTAGCTTTGGACAACAGTGTAAGCTGCTACTTGGTGACTAGACTTGGGGTACCAGGAGAGAGACAGATTTCCAGATAAAAGAACTTACACCCAAGGTCATACAATGAACAGCAGCAAGGTATACATATTATCGAGTCTAGTGAGCTAAACTAAGCTTCTTATATTCTTCCTACATGGAGCTGGCTGGTCTGGGAGGTGGGGACCAGATCCATCTGTTGGCCGGGAAGGAATGAGGGGAAGCAATAATATGTCCTCTTTGTTTTCCCGGAGGTTCGGCATGTTTCCTTGCAGGCATTTAGAAGAAACAAATCCTTTCTTGGAAAGCTCTGAAATATGAACATGTTACAAATCCTGCCATGTAACTTGAACTACCAGTATTTAATTCTATCTATTTTTGATGATTCTCTTGTGCTTTAGCTCCATGACAACAACCACAGTGGAGCCTAACAGAGACAGAACGCTGTGGCGTGCTGAGTTGGGAGGGTCCACTATGCATAAGTGTAGTGTGAAATCTCACAGATTAAGAAACACAATCTCAAAGTCCAGGTGGTAAACTGACTTGGGCAGTTGAGCACTTATTCAGGTGCTGGAGAGAGAAACAAGGATTTAGGTTAGGGGAAACCTGATCAATTAATTTCAACTCTTTGTGCCTTGACAACTTTTTGTTGGACTATTTCCCTGTAAGGTGACGCTGCCCTAGATAGCTTAAAAGGCCTCTCAAGGCCACAGAGAATTTGCAACTTACGGTTTCCTATGTATATTTGAAATTATTTTTCAAAAATCATTAGGTTAAGTGGATTCGTGTTCTGGCTCTGCCATTACATATCCCTATCAGTCAAGACATTTAACTTCCTTTCACTCGAACCTCTTCACATATTAAAGGAGGTACATCTGAGTTCCAAGGTTTTTTTTTTTTTTTTTTTCCTGAATAAAAGAAAGTATCTATCTTGGATTTCGATTGTTAGAGATGGGAAGATCAGCACTTTATACTTATTTTATAAGTAGTGGGTTATAAACTGGGTTGGTGTAGGAGGAAGGTAAGTATCAGAATCTCAGGGAAGTGGCTATATTTTGAGAAGCCATATTCAGTATTATATAAATTTATATTGGGAAACTTTTAAATACAAACCTTCTAAAGAATACTTGACTACATTTCCTCATGACTAGTACCTTCAATGATTTTCAAGTTGCTGTGGGTCCAATTGTGTTCCCCCAAAAGATATGTTGAAGTCCTAACCTGTTGCCTATGAATGTTATACCCTATTTGGAAATAGCATCTTTGCAGATGTAATTAGTTAACAGGAGACCAAATGGAATAGGATGGGCCCTAACCCAATATGACTGGTGTCCTTATCAAAAAAAGAAAGAAAAAGAAACTCAGAGAAACACAAAGAGAAGATCACGTAAGGTTGAAGGCAGAGACTGGAGTTATGCTAACACAAACTAAGTAAGGAATGCCTGGGGCTGCCAGAAGGTGGAAGAGGCAAGGAAGGATACTCCCAAAGAGATTTCAGAGTAAGCATGGCCCAGGGACACCTTGATTTCAGACTTCTAGCTCCCAGAACTGTTAAGAGAATAAATTTCTGTTGTTTTATTCAGCTTTTAATACTTAACTACAGCACCACTACTAAAAAACCCACTGCCGTCTAGGAAGCTAATACACAAGTCATCTTCTTACGGGCCCGTCCCTGACCAGCATACTTAATATAGTAACCCTTGGACTGGCATTCTTTTCCACCTTTCCCTTCTCGATTCATTTTTCCTCCACAGGCCTTGTCACTTTTAACATACTGTAAGCTTTATCTGTTTATGTTGTCTATTGTCATATCACCCTCCCCCAACCACTCTGTCATTAAAATTCAGTCTCCACGAGAAAGGTTTTTTTTTTTTTTTTTTTTTTTTCACTAATGTATCTCTGCCCTTAAACTGTCATTGGCACATAGCAGGAACTCAATAACTATTTATTGAATGAATGAATGAACCTTCTTGGTTGATAGGGATACATAGTATATAGACTAAGGTCTGAGATTTATGGATGCCACCTTCTATGAGAATTTATCAGGATTTTCCTGGAGAATGTGACAGAGACTAAGTACTCACCAAGCCCATTTCCTCTTCTTCCTTGTCCAGCTAGACTATATTTCCTATCTACCCTTGTGTTAGATGAGACCACATGATAGTGGTCTGGTCAATGAAATGTGGGTGGATGTGATGTGTGCTACTTCCAGGTCTGGCTCGTGAGAACCCGCCTTCTTGGTCCTCCCTGCTCGTTACCCCTCTGGCTGGCTTAAATGAAGCTGATTCCCAGGGCACAGAGTTCCAAGTTTAAGGTGGCCAAGTGTATAAAAAGGAAGGTTCTGGGAATCTACGCCCACCCCATAATTGAGTTTTAATATTAACATCGTTGCAACAATAAATATATTTCTATTGTGTTAAGCCACTGAGATTTTGAGTTTGATGTTATAGTAGCAGTTAGGGTTTCCTTAACCTTCAGCATGAAATTTTTATGTTTATCAAAAGAAGAACTCAAATTTTAAAAGGAGACAAAAGACTGTTATGGAATATGGCTGTGTTACTGAAATAACCACAGTGCCTTTGTCACAGTCCAGTGGGTCAACTTAAGAAAAAAGAATTTAACTTTCAAATGCCAAAAGCAAAATCTTTTTTTTCTGCTTTGTCTAACTGGTCAACTGACAAGTTTTCTTCTTTTTATGGATCGATCTCCTTCATGGAAGAGGAGCATTAGATCCTGGAAAATTTTATCATACATTCAGATTTTTATTTTATTTTGGCCTTTCATTTCTTCCAGAAACCACCTAGTGAGTTGTGTTACAGGAACATTTTAAATTAATTGAATAATTAATTAAATCAATAATGCACCTGTGAGAGGGCCAAGAAACAATATTCTTTTTCAGTTTATTTAGTATAAATTTTCTCTTTGGTTTATTTGCTGGAGTTTTTCATGTTTCTCTTTCATGTTTAGAGTATAACTTGTGGGCCATGTGTTACGATCTTATTAAGCTAACTCACAGTGTTTTTGTGGGGATGCAAATATTTTCCAGCTCTTCCCTCCCATTAATTTTAGAATTTGTAGTTCCAGCAATTTCTTTCTTTGGAACACACATTAAGAAAAACCATAGCTAAAAAATGGGTCTTAATTATAGTGTATGAAATGGTCATTCATAGTGGATAAAATTTTTAAGAATTTATTTTCTTTTGTTGGGACTTTCTTTGAGAGGCCTTATCTTGGCTGGGGAGAGATAGTTATATGGCTATATATACATATATATGTGTATATATGTATATGATATACTGGGAGAAAGATGTGGCAGTCTGCTTCTGTAAAGATTTACAGCCTTGGAAACCCTATGGGGTAGTTCTACTCTGTCCTACAGGGTAACTATGCGTTGCAATCAACTTGACAGCAGTGTTTGTTTTTTTTTTTTTTTGATATGATATATGTCATTGTAAAATATATAATTTTATACTTTCATATATGCATATAAATTATATATGCACATATAAATGTAAATATACCACTGTACATATACCTGCTCCTTACTTATTGACTATCTCATCTGATGTTTTGCATTTATGACATAGTAAAAAATCTACTACCCAACTATTTCACTAATTAATGACGTACGTCTTGCAGTAATGAATGCCGAAGTGCAAGGTGAGAATAATACTGGCTATGATGGTCAAGGTTATGTGTCAGTCTGGCTGGGCCATGATTCTCAGTGATTTGGCAGTTACATAATGATGTAATTTGGCAGTTATGGTATGATATAATTTGGCATTGTGCAATGATATAGTCATTCTTCCTTTTGTCCATTTTGTGATCTGATGTGGTCATCCTCCATTGTTGCATAATACTGATTTTTGCATAACAACCTGGTCTTTGGAACCTAACCATTTGATAAGTGAGGCATGTGTGTGTGTAAATATATATGTGTATATTTACATACTTCTTTTATTGTGTTATATATATATATACTTCTTTTATTGTGCATGTGTATATATATATATATACTTCTTTTATTGCCCCTATCCATTTAGAATGCAGATCCTGTGAGGCAGGTTTACAATTACCAGGTTCCAGTTGCCATTGAGTCCATTATGACTCATGACAGCCCCATGTGTATCACAGTAGAACTGTGCTCCATAGGATTTTCAATGGCTGATTTTTCAAAAGTAGATCACAAGGTCTTTCTTCGAGGCATCTTTGGGTGGACTCAAACCCCCAACCTTTTTCGTTAGCAGCTGAGAAAGTTAACCAGTTGCACCACCCAAGAACTCCACAATTACCAGGTAGCTGAGTATAAACTGGGGCCTCCTGTTTCCATATATTGAAGTGTGTCTATACTGTACAATATATATAAGACTTTTTTTTTTTTTTTCAGCTTGGGCTTTAAAATGTACATTCAAGGAAAAGTCTAGTAAAAATGACATGGTTAACTTGGAGATTTAATTACCTAACAGAGCAGAGATAGAGGTTACATTTTGGGTGTCAGAAGGTTGGTACTCCTTGCTGTTGGCATCAGTTTCTAGCCCTTACAGCTTTGGCTGCTGGTTTTCAATAAGGCTGCAAGTATTGTAATGCTGATGTTGTTCACAGTCACTCTGTGAGACCTCATTTACACTGGCTGATACGGCTGGAGAACTCAGGTGAAAAATAATAATGATTAAATGTATTTATATTTGACTTTGGATTGTGATTTTTTTTTTTCCTAATTGCAAATTTACTTCCCTAAATAGAGTCAACTTTTAGTTTTTACCTGGATGTAGGTAAATGTGAGGAAGTGATGAGTGGAAGGGGAAAGCCAGCTTGATATTAAATGTTCCTATAACCTTTAATCATAAATGCAAATTGGTATTTACTCAGATGGAGAATTGAAAGTTCTTGATCTCATATGGGATCACATATTAGGATTTGAGCACTATGCGGCTTAATTTGAATATGTATTCATCAGAACACTGTGGACTAAATTTACGTAATTGTATATTATTTAGAAGCCTTCATTTTAAATCTGCATGTGCATGTGGCCAGCATGTTAAAATGCTCTTTCAAGTGTGAATAAGAAAACTGGTATTTGAAGAATCTGCAGTGTTTATTTCAACAAGTTAAACTTGCTGCAGGCCCTTGATGTAATGGCAAATTCAATGGGTATGATAGTTAAGGTTGTTATTCTTTATATTTCCTCCTCTGAACACGTTAACTGGTAACTTTCCTTCCCCTGTGCATCCTCTTCATGCATTTATATCCACGGATTTATAGTAAGAACAACAAAAAATCTCATCTTTTATGAATGAAATACTTAGAATACCTAGAAGGTGAAAATGAATTTCACCTTAAGTTTTAAATATTTGTCTTCTTGTAAACATTATTCTAGAAATTGTATGGGAGCGATTTCTGCTTTTCTGAGTAAGGACCTTTTTTTTTTTTTTTTAATTTTATGCCCTCTGGTTATCTCCAAGTATTCACCTGAATCTCTGGCTATTTCTTTCCAAAGAAGGGATTGGGGATCAAACAGAAGGAAATGACAATAAATTGGGTTTAGGCGACTCTTCCATAGCTACTCTATGACACAAGAGGGCATATTGACACTCCTGATTCCATAAGGCTTGGTGTTGTGCAGACTGGGCAATAAAGAGGAAAAAGAGCTTGCCCTGAGGCTGGAAGACGATGGTTTGAATCTGGTTTTCACGTTAGCTATACGACTATGGGCAAATTAGTTCACATCTGTTACCTTTATTTTATTCATTTATATGATAGAAAAAATTATTTTACTAGATTGTTTTGAGGATTAGATGAAATAATATGAATAAAAGATTTATACAAATGTCTTAATTTTAGCATTAATTTCTATGTTTAAAATATTTCATATTGCACAGTAAACAATTTAGCCTTGCCCTTGGCTCCTGACAGAAACCCTGGTGGCATAGTGGTTAAGTGCTATGGCTACCAACCAAAGGGTCAGCAGTTTGAATCCACCAGGTGCTCCTTAGAAACTCTATGGGGCAGTTCTACTCTGACCTATAGGGTCACTGTGAGTCGGAATCGACTAGACAGCTCTGGGTTTGGTTTTTTTTGGTTTGGCTCCTGACAGCCAACCTTTGTTAGTGCCAGATAATAACAATGTGTTTTAGAGTGAGGCCTGGTCACAACCATATAGTCTTAGGGCTGCCATTCCAGAAAGACCAACTATGTGATTTAGGGTGGGAACTGGCCAGTTCAGAAAGACTAGTCATTTGACTTAGGGTGGAGGTTTTGGGTCACGTGGTCATGTAGTCTCAGTCAACCCACCTGGGCAATAAATCAACCAATCATACCTAATTAATGAAGCCCCAGGTGGCCTTTTATTTTGTAGTGACAAGATTATGTGATGGCAGAACCAATCTGTTAACAGAAGATCTAACCAACCAGTCAACCAGTTTTCATCAAGTTGATTCTGATTCATGGTAACCCCATGTGTGTTAGAGTAGAACTGTGCTCCATAGGGTTTTCAATGGCTTATTCTTCAAAAGTAGGTCACTAGGCCTTTACTCTGAGGCACCTCTAGCTGGATTAAAATCTCCATCATTTTGGTTAGCAGACAAGAACATTAATCGTTTGCAACACACAGAGACTACAGTGGAAGACCTAGTGTCTCCAGTTTCAACAGTCTGTTAAATAAAGAGAAAAGGTTAGAGCAAAGGCAATATAAACAACGAGGATGAATCAACACAACAATGTAAACCTATGCGTGGTGGAATAAGAGAAATTAAAGCTTGTAAGAAAAAAAATTCAGAAGACACAATGGTAGTATGGTTTTCACAGCAGTGTCATGGTAGTATGGTTTACACAGCAGTGTCATGAGTCAGCGGCAGACATAACCAATCAAGAGGGCTTTCTTACTCCAGCAGCTATCACCAGTAGAGGAAATAAGATAAAGCTCATTGCAGTTTATTTGGAGAGCCAGGTGTGCTGTGGACCACTTGGCCCATATAGCATAAACTCTACTGCAAGGAAACATTGCCTTCCATCAAGCCCTGACCTGTCTGACATGCTCAGATTGTATTACTGCAACAGGAAGAGAAAGACATGTGGACCCACATATCCATTTGGGAACAATAAAAGCTCAAATTTAGTGTAATATAAACAAATTCTATAGAAATGGAAGGCAAGAGGAATTATCATTATTAACCAGTGTTTTTATAGCACTTAATATTTTGCAAAAAGCTTCACAATTTGGTATAATGTATCAGTAGCGGGGAGGGGCTAGGGGACAGAAGTGTTTCATGGTTCAAAGGAATAGCACATCTATTACTAAAACCAAAAAACCGAACTGGTTGCCATTGAGTCGATTTTGACTCATAGTGAGCCTATAGGACAGACTAGAACTGCCTCATAGGGTTTCCAAGGCTGTAATCTTTATGGAATCAGACTGCTATATCTTTCTCCCACAGAACAACTGGTGGCTTTGAACCACCAACCTTTTGATTAGCAACTGAGCACTTCAACCACTGTGCCATCAGGGCTCCTTCATCCATTAATAGTGTACTACTAATGTTTTTATTGTCTGATTTGTTCTCATGAACTAACTTAACCATAACAGAAGGTAAGAGAAGTTAGCATGGTCAACTTGGCTGGACTATGATCCTCAGTTTGGCAGTCACGATGTGGTTTGACAGTTATGTAATAATGTAATTCTGCAGTTATGGTTTGATGTCATTGCCTCTATAATGTGAACAGTTGTGATCAGCCATCCAGTTATAAGGGAGTTTCCTCAGTGATATGGCTTGCATTCAATTTATATGTATGTTCCAACAAAGCACACTGGCTTTTGCTCGTGCTGGATCCTGCACCTGGCACATCATCATCAGCCCTCCTGTTCTTGGGACTTGAGCCAGCAACCTGCTGTCTTAGCTGTCGATCTTGGATTCATCAGCCTTCACAGCCTGTGAGCCAGCAGCTTGCCTTCTGATTTACTGATCTTGTATTCATTGGCCCCTGCAGCTACATGAGTTAGGAGAGGCCTCCAGCTTGACACCTGACCCATGGATTTGGGGTTTGCCGGTGTCTATATTCCTGCGAGCCATTCACTTGAGATAAAGCTCCCTCTCCCTATATATATGTGCTTCACTGGTTTTGCTTCTCTAGAGAACCTAGCCTAAGACATTTGGCACCAAGAGTGCTTCTAGAAAAACAAAATTATAAGGATGAGTTTTCTAAGTTGGTTCTCAAGTCTGGTTAGTCTTAAAGATGTTGAGGACTGTGCTTCCAGTAGTAAAGATGGCACTGTTATCCATGGCATGAGGTGGAAATATGCAAAATATCACCACCAATAGATCAAGTATTGGTGACAGGTGAGGCTCTGGGTGATTGCATGTTTGATACTTTTCTACAATTTTGTCAGAATGATAAATATAAGGAAACTACTTGATCGGTCCTATCTTTGTTAGACGAAGTGGTGTGTAAAAGAAATGAGCTTAGGGATCCAGAGTCAAGGCTCAAGCCCTGTATAAACAACCTCAAAATTTCCACTCACGCCCCTGAATGAAAGCCTTATTTCCTGTAGTAACAGAGCTGATATTGTTGAAAACCAGACCCAAAGTCTTATCGTAAAAGTGTCTAAGTTACAATGCAAATTGAATTCCTAGCCTCAAATGGTGTCTGAAGCTAATGTGGGGGATTGATTGGGAGGAAAAGGTATCCTGAAACTTGATATGGGGACATATGGGCAAATAATCAGGAAGCTGGGGACACAGACCCCCAAAATTCCATTAAATCAATCCTGCCAACAGAACCAGACCTCTCACTCTCATGTAGAGAGTTTACTCCATTTTGTTCTGCTAAGCCACCTCTCACTCCCATCTGATGAAATTAACCCAGCTGTGCCTGAAGACCCTTTGCCCTGAGATACAGAATGGAGTAGCATCTGAGTCGTCACCTGGGAAGGCATCTGAGCCTTTGCCTGGGGCATTGAAAGAGGGAGATTCCTTACAAGATATTGCTGAATGTTCTCAGAACACATCTCCACCACCCATTTTTGCTTCTAGATCTATAACTAGACTTAAGTCCTAGTGACCCCAAGAGGTGAAGTAAAAGTATGACCCAAGAATAGGTATGCTACACTCCAAAAGCACTGCTTCACTTTTCTAATATGTACAAACAGCAATCTGGGAAATGTGTGTGGGAATGGCTATTAAGGGTGCAAGGGCCATAAAGTTGGATCAGTCTGAGTTTATTGATATGAGCCCACGAAGCACAGATCCTTCATTCAATGTTTTAGCTTCAGAAGTTAAGAAAGGACCTAATAATAGTTAATTTGGTTGGGTTGTTGAAGCATGGACTATGTGGTAAAAAAAAAAAAAAAAAAATTTTTTTTTTTTTTTTGATGACCTACACTAAATCAAGTTGAAGTACCAGACCTGCCTTGGTATACTATAGAAGAAGGTATCCAAAGGCTTAGAGAAATTGGCATGTTAGAACGGATTTACCAGCTTAGACCCACAGAGGCACACATGGAGTGCCCAGCGGGCACACCATTTACCATAACGGTGAGGAACAATTTTGTGAAGGGAGCCCCAGCACCCTTGAAGACTGCTGTGATTACTATTTTATGTAAGTCAGATTTCACAGTGGGAACTGCCTTAACTCAACTAAGACACCTAACTACAATGGGGAAACACTGGTAGCAAAATGGTTAAGAGCTACGCCTGCTAACCAAAAGGCTGGCAATTTGAATCCACGAGGCACTCCTTGGAAATCCTATGGGGCAGTTCCACTCTGTCCTATAGGGCCACTATGAGTCAAATTTGACTCAACAGCAACAAGTTTGGTTTTTAACTACAATGAGGTTGATTGGACTCTATGGTGGGAGGGGCCAAGTGGTAGAATTCAATTGACAAAGACAAGCTGGGCATGGCTATCATAGTGGACAGCAGAGTCAAAACAGTAATCAGAATAGTTTGACTCGTATGGACTTATGGCATTGTATACTTAGTTATTGTGTCCCTAAGAGTGAATTAGATGGGGAATCTACTAAATATTTACTTGATCTGTACAAGTGGAAGATTTCTAGGTCAAGTGAAAGACAGCCTAACTCAAATTGCCAGAATACAGAATCTTGGCCTCTCAATCATCTCCAGGCTTGGGCCGTTTTACAGATCCACAACCCCTTGAATGATAGGGGTCCAGGTCCCCTTAATGAAGGACCCTACAGCACTGCCAAAAATTTGTACTTTTTATCTTCCTACTAGCCTTCCCCAAAGAGATCTATGGCCTTTTACAAGATGACTGTTCATTGGGAAAAAGTAAATCAAACTTTTTGGGAACTTCTAGACACTGGCTCTGAACTGACACTAATTCCAGGAGAACCATCACTGTGGCCAACCAGTCAGAGAGCAAACATATGAAGTTCAGATTATAAACGGAGTCTTAGCTCAGGTTCATCTCACAGTGGGTCCGGTTGATCCCTGAACCCATCTTGTGGTGACTCCCCCAGTTTCAGAATGCATAATTGGAATAGACATACTCTCAACTGGCAGAACCCTCACACTGGATCTCTGACATGTGGAGTAAGGGCTATTACGGTAGGAAAAGCCAAGTAGAAGCAATCAGAACTTCCTTTACCTGGGAAAATAGTAAACCAAAAGCAATACCATATTCTTGGAGGAATTGCACAGAATACTGCCACCATCGAGCACCTGAAGGATACCCACCACATGCCCATTCAACTCACCTTTTGACCTGTGCAAAAAGCAGATGGATCTTGGAGAATGACAGTGGATTTTAGCAAGCTTAATCAGGTAGTGACTCCAATTGCACCTGCTGTTTCAGATGTGGTTTCATCGCTTGAGCAAATTAATACATTTCCTGGTACCTGGTATATAGCCATTGGCCTGGCCAATGCCTCTTTCTCGATTCCAGTATCGAAGGAACACCTGAAGCAATTTGCTTTCATCTGGGAACGCCAGTAGTACATTTTCACTCTCCTACCTCAGGGGTGTATCTCCTCTCTAGCCCTATGTCATAATTTAGTTCATAGAGACCTTGATCATCTGTCCCTTCTATAAGACATGGTCCATTACATTGATGACATTATGCTGATTGGACCTAAAAGGAAGAAGTGCCATTGATTCCAGAATTACTGGTAAAAAAAAATTACATGCTAGAGTGTGGGAAATTAACATACAAAAGTTTAGATACCTTCCATCCCAGTGAAATTTCTAGGAGTCCAGTGATGTGGGGCATGTAAAATATTCCTGCTAAAGTGAAGCATAAATGTGGGCCTCTTTGAATTTTAGAGGCAGCATATCCTTCATTTGGGTGTACTCCCTTGGCATATTTATCAAGTAACTCAAAAAGTTGCTAGTTTTGCGTGGGGCCCAGTACAAGAGAACAACCTGCAACAGGTCCAGGCTGCCATCCAAGCCACTTTGCCACTTGGGTCATATGATTAAGCTGATATACAGTAGTGTTTGAAGTGTCACGTGAAGATAGAGATGCTGTTTGGAGTCTTTGGCAGGCAGGAGTTTATTGGTAAATCCAGAGCACGTCTTAATATTTTTTAGCAAATTCCTGCCGTAATCTTCAGATAACTACTCTCCTTTTGAGAAACAGCTTTTGGCGTGTGGGTGGGCCTTAGTGGAGACTGAATGCTTAACCATGGGCCACAAAGTCACCATGCTACCTGAGCTGCCCATCATGAGCTGGATGTTGTCTGACCTACGAGTCATGAAGTTGGATGTGAACCACAGCACTCCATCATTAAATGGAAGTGGTATATATGAGATTGGGCCCAAGCAGGATCTGATGGCACAAGTAAATTGCATGAGGAATTCACCTAAATGCCCATGGTCTCCACTCCTATCACATTACCTTCCGTCTCCCAGTCTACACCTATAAAGTACTGGGGAGTTCCTTATGTTCAGCTGACTGAGGAGGAGAAAACCAGTGCCTGGTTTACAGATAGTTCTATGTGATACACAGGCACCACTCAAAAGTAGACAGTGGCACCACTACATCCCTTTCTGGGACCTCTCTGAAGGACAGTTGTGAAGGAAAATCATCCCAATGGGCAGAGCTTTGAGCAGTGCACCTCGTTGTTCACTTTTCTTGGAAGGAGAAACGGCCAGATGTGCAATTATATACTGATTCATAGGCTCTGGCCAATGGTTTGGGTGGATGGTCAGGGAATTGGAAGGAACATACTTGAAAAATTGGTGACAAGGAGGCATGGGGAAGAGGTCTATGGATAGACTTATCTGAATGGACCAAAGAAGTGAAGATATTTGTGTCTTATGTGAATGGTCAACAAAGGACAATCTCAGCAGAAGAGAATTTTTACAGTCAGGTAGATAAGATGACACATTCTATGGAAACCTGTCATTCTTTTTCCCCAGTCACTCCAGTCGTTGCCCACCGGGCTCATGAACAGTGGCCACGGTGACAGGGATGAAGGTTATGCATGGGCTCAGCAACATGGACTTCCATTCACCAGGGCTGACTTGGCTAGAATCACTGCTGCGTGCCCATTCTGCCAGAAGCAGAGACAAACACTGAGTCCCCAGTATGGTACCATTCCTCAAGGCAATCAGCCAGCAGCCTAGTAGCCGGTTGATTACATCAGACTGCTTACTTCATGGAAGCGGCAGCATTTTGTTCTCACTGGAGTAGATAAGTACTCTGGATATGAATTTTTCTTCCCTGTGTGCAATGATTCTGCCAAAATTACCATAGTAGTCTTACAGGATGCCTTATCCACTGTCATGGTATCCCACATAGCATGACCTCTGATCAAAACACTCACTTCACAGTAAATCAAGTGTGCCAATGGGCCCATGCTCATGGGATTCACAGATCTTACCATGTTCCCCATCATCCTGAAACAGCTGGCTTGATAGAACAATGGAACGGCCTGCTAAAGATACAATTACGGTGGAGCTAGGTGGCAATACTTTGTGGGTTTTTGGCAATGTTCTCCAGGAGGCTGTATATGCTGTAAATCAGCACTAAATATATGGTGCTGTTTCTCCCATAACCCAGATTCATGGTTCCCAAAATCAAGTGGTGGAAATGGAAGTGATACCACACACCATTACCCCTAGTGACCCATTTGCAAATTTTTTATTTCTTGTCCCTGCAACCCTACACTCTGCAAGTCTAGAGGTCTCAGTTCCAAAGGGAGGAATGTTCCCACCTAGAGACACAACATAGATTCTGTTGAACTGGAAGTTAAGAATGCTACCTGGCCACTTTGGACTCCTCATCCCTCTTGATCAATAGGCAAAGAAGGGAGTTACCATATTGGCTGGTGTGATTTATCCTGATTACCAAGGGGAAATCGAAATAGTGTTGCATAATGGAGGTAAATAAGATTATGCCTGGAATACAGGAGATCTCTTAGGACATCTCTTAGTACTACCATGCCCTATGATTAAAGTCAGCAACCCAATTTCAACATTATTACTAATGGCCCAGACCCTTCAGGAATGAAGGTTTGGGGTCACCCCACCACGCAAAGAACTATGACCAGCTGAGGTGCTTGCTGATAGCAAGGAGGACGTGGAATGGGAGAGAGAAGAAGGTAGCTACAAATATCAGCTATGACCATGTGACCAGTTGTAGAAACAAGGATTATGATCATGTGATCAGTTGTAGAAACAAGGATTATAATTGTTGTATTTCTACCTTGTAAGTGTGCATCAAATATTTTTGTTCTGTTAATTTGTAAAATACGAGATGTAAACCGGGCTAGTGTGTTTTCAGTTGTACACATGTTTTAGGTGGAAGTATGACTTTAAAATTGTCTTTATTTGGAGATCATGTGTGATTTAAGGAGATGCCTACAGGTGACAAACTGATAAGGGTTGAATTGTGATGGTTAAGGTTGTATACCAACTTGGCTGGGCCATGATTCTCAGTGGCTTAGCAGTTATGGTATAGTATTGACAGCTGTGTAGTAAAGTAACTTGGCAGTTGTGAGCTTATATAACTCTTTGGGTTGATATTCTGTAGTTTCCTCGGGGGTATGGATTGCTTTCAATATATGTGGACATTCTGGCAAAGCTCGCTGACTTTTTTGCTCACTCTGGATCCTGCATCATCTGACCTCTGGTTCTTGAGACTAGAGCCAGCAACCTCCTGCCTCCTTAACTGCGATCTTGGGTCCATCAGCCCCTGCAGTTACGTGAGTCAGGAGAAACCTGACCCCTGATGCCTGACCCACAGATTTGGGGTACCAGCTCTACAATTGTGTGAGCCATGTCCCTGAGATAAATCTCTCTCTCTTTCTGTATATACATATGTATATGTATCTATCTATCTATCTATCTATCTATATATATATATAATTATTTCCCCACACACACTGGTTTTGCTTCTCTAGGGAACCCAGCCTAAGATACTTTCTTTACAGTGTTTTTTGATAACTTTTGGCAATTAATGCTATAATTTTAATGGATATATTTTATTTTTTTGGTATCAAATTTTCTGGTATGAACCCAACCTTAAGTGGCTATATTACTGCACGTAGTACAAGCATCAGAACTGGATTATATTAATAAATAGTTATTATTAATAAAACAAAGGCTAACATGCTCTTCATGATTTTATTATTCTTATTTAAAGATCTCTAGGCTATGTGACTTTTGCTTCCTCTCACTATCCACTTTTCTACTTAAATAAACACCAGTCTATTTTAGAGATCTTACCAGTATTGACTATTTGCCCATTTACTCCAAGGTAGTCCCACTTTGAATCTTTCTGTCCTATTATTCTCATGAACTCACACATTCATTTTTTTATATATAATTTTTATTGTGCTTTAAGTGAAGGTTTACAAATCAAGTCAGTCTCTCACGCAAAAACTTATATACACCTTGCTACATACTCCCAATTGCTCTCCCCCTAATGAGACAGCCCACTTTCTCCCTCCACTCTCTCTTTTCATGTCCATTTTGCCAGCTTCTAACCCCCTCCACCCTCTCATCTCCCTCCCAGGCAGGAGATGCCAACATAGTCTCAAGTGTCCACCTGATCCAAGAAGCTCACTCCCCATCAGCATCCCTCTACAACCCGTTGTCCAGTCCAATCCCTGTCTGAAGAGTTGGCTTTGGGAATGGTTCCTGTCTTCAGCTAACAGAAGGTCTGTGGGCCGTGACCACTGGTCCTTCCAGTCTTAATCAGACCATTAAGTCTGGTCTTTTTATGAGAATTTGGGGTCTGGATCCCACTGCTCTCCAGCTCCCTCAGGGGTTCTCTGTTGAACTCACACATTCTTGTCAGGACACATGTCTTGGCCTTTTATATGGAAAGAACAATCATTTTATCCAGCTTTGCCCGACTGTCCTTCCCTGTGTAAAGATTGTCTAGTTTATTATGCATGCAGTGTTTGGGAAATGGTTTCCAGTGTTATGCCACTTTTGTTCATATTGATTATTTCTCCATCAGGTTGGAACACAGTCTTAATTCTCAAATGAGTGGGATTTAAGAGTTTGTAGGAATTTATTTAATGCCAAGAACAAAACTAATCACTGAGGTAGGATTAATGGTGATGGTCTCTCAGATCTTTTTTTCATCAGGTCACTACCTGCATGTGTATCCCCCAGTGAAATAATAGCTTATAGCAGGGATCAAGGACAGTGCTCAGCACATAGCAGGCCCTCAATACAAGGATGTTCACCAATTAACTGGTCCCCTAGATGGGTCCTTGAAGGAAGTGGGGGTTGCAAAGTGTTACATTCCAGATGAAAACCTAGTGTGGACAATGTGGTATAAAATTGTGTAACTGAGAATGTGTTCGATCCAACTTGTTTTCTCTAACATTCTACTAGCTGTAGAACAGTAAAAAAGGGAAGTATCAAGTGAGTCATGAGAGAAAAGTTAAAAATCTCCAAGTTTAATCTGTTCACAGCTGTTTTACTGACAAAGTCAGAAAGAAATTCAACTGTGCATTTGTTAGAAAGATCACATTTTACTCTGATTAGGAATATGCTGAGACTTGCTTTTTAAGGCAACTTTATAATTGCACTGCACATTAGTTTTTAAATAACTGGAAAAAGTGTTCTACAGTTCTGAGTTTTTTAAAAGGGTTAAAAACTTAAGGCAGATGTTTTAAATCAAATCCAGTGTTTTGTAGTGGTTATAGTTATATGTATGAATATTGAAATACCTATGTAAGGAAGTTGTCATAAAAATAGAGAGACAAAAAAAAAAAAAAAAATGCCCTGCTCAGTTGAGTAACAAATTCAGAGCCTCTCTATCTGAACTTCAAAATCTAGAGCCTTTAAAAAATATTGGGAAAACTTCGACAACTTAACAACAAAAAGACAAATAGCCTAATCATAAAATGGGCAAAAGACTTGAATAGACATTTCATCAAAGAGGATACTCAAATGACCATCAAGCAGACAAAGATGCTCAGCATCATTAGCCATCAGAGAGATCAAATCAGAACCACAGTAGATATGATTTCATTCTCATTATGATAGCTAAGATTTAAAAAAAAAAAAAAAAACCAGAAAACAACAAATGTTGACAAGGATGTGAAGAAATTGGAACCCTTATCTATTGCTGGTGGGAATGCAAAATGGTGTAGCATTGTGGAAAACAGTGTTGACATTGCTCTAAAAACTAAACTAGAAGTATGATATGACCCAGCAATTCTACTTCTAGGTGTATACCTAAAGACCTGAAAGTAGAGACTCAAAAAGAGACTGATACATCAATGTTCACTGCAGCACTATTCACAATCGTCGAAAGGTGGAAACAACCTAAACATCCATCAACAGCTAAATGGATAAACAAAATGTGATGTATACGTACAATGAAATACTACTCAGCCAGTAGGAGAAATGGAGCCTTGATACGTGCTACGGTATGCATGGAGCTTGAAGACATTATGCTGAGTGAAATAAGCCAATCACAAAAGAAGAAATATTATATGATCTCACTTATATGAAAAGACAAGAAAAGTCAAATGAATAGAGACTAAAGTACATTAGTGGTTACTAGGGGTGGGAGAGAGGTGGAAAGGGGGGTTAATGGTGTTGGAAAAATAACACTGATTAAGCACAGCGTTGCACAGCCAACTACTGTAATTACTGTCAATAAGTTGTACACATGTAAAAAGTTGAATTAGCAAAAGTTGAGTGATAGAAATATATAGAACAATGACAAAAAAAAAAGAACGAAATAGCTGCTGAGGCTGCTTATGTACAACCAAACACCTCATAGAATTTGGTTCCTTGGTTTGGAGGTTCAGGGTCATGATTTCAAGGGACATCCCAGTTAATTGGCCTAATATCATGTTTAGTGCTTCCATTCTACCTCCTAGCTCTTTGCATAGTGCTTGGAGTCTTGAAAGCTTGCACGCAGTCATCCAAGGCACAAGAATTAGTCTCTATTCACCCAGAGCAACAGAAGAAGAAGGAGAGTCAGGAATAGGAGGATATAGAATGCGTGGCTCGTTGCCTCTATGAACATTTTGTTCAAAGATTCCATAGAAGAATCCTGGTCAAAAGGGGGAAAATGCAGAACAGAATTTAAAACTCTCATAGACTCTAGACTTTCTCGAGCCATGGAGGATAGATGAACTCCTGAAATTATTGCCCTAAAATAATCTTTAATCCTTAAACCAAAAATATCCCCTGAAGTCATCTTAAAACTGGACAGTAGTTTAGCTTAACTGGTAAAAAAATGTCTGCCTTGAGCATTATGCTCTTTTAAGAACTACCTATATGGGATAAAATTGACAACAGCAACTTAAAAGTGTAGATAGGAACCTTTTGGGGCAGTGATTTTATGTTAATTTGAGGAATGTAATCAGTGTCACTAAATTGTACATGTAGAAACTTGGATTAGTTTATGTTTTACTGTTTAAAAATATAAAGAACAAAAAATAAAAAAGTAATTATATTTCAGGATAAATTTGACAAAAGATATTCAAGACCTGTGTACTGAAAACTCTAAAGCCTTACTGAAAGTAAAGAAAACCTAAATAAAAAAAAAGGGGGGGGGGAGTGTATGGGAAGATAATACCGTTAGTCATCAGTCAGATCTCTGATGTTATGCTAAGTTTTAATTACAATGAGGAGAGAATTTTCATTTGATAAGATAAATCATAGTTCTGTAAAAAGAGTAAATTGATCACACCATTAAAAATTTAACATGGTTGCGGTTAAAGAAAACAAAGTTGTCTAAAATTATATCAATTAAAAAAAAATTCTGAAATTAATTTCTCTTGCCCGCTCCTTATTTTAAGATGCAGAGAATAAGAGAAAGTAATTGAAACGTGAAGGTTGAAAAGTGAACATTAATTTCAAGTGGGCAAAAACCTTTACTTGTTTTAAACTCAAAAGGTAACCTCTCAGGTAAATACAGATAGAAGGACTTAAGGTGATGTTCAACAGGTGACCAAAGGCGGAGGCAGAGGAGAACAGATGTGTTCTGTTTTTCATTTCAGCTGTCTCTTTTGAGCAGAAAATTCATCTTTCCCCTTCTAATAATTTTCTACTGGAACCAACTTTGTACATTCAATTAGCTTTTGTCAAAAATATGAAGAAAATCAAGGTATGGAAGTTTTCAATCTTTTTTCAAAATTGTTTTTTCCTTGTTTCTTACCCAAGTATTCTGGAAACTTCCACCTTGTTCTGAGCCTAGTGCAGTTAATAACAGACACCCAAAAATTAAAGTGAAATTAATATGCTGATAGGGGCATTTAAAAGATTTCGTGTATTATTAAAATAACATTGACATATTAAAAGAAAAAAATAAAAATCATCCATATTCTCAGTACCATAGCTTATTGTTCTTTCTCCCTGACCCTTCTTGTGTCGTGTCTTCTAAGCAGAGAAATTAATTCTGAGATCTGTTTTGCACATAGCACACTTTCCAAAAATGTCTCATGTGTTGGCATGCCCTTTGTAACTTTCGTATTTAATCATAACACAATGTCCCATCAACTTAGTACTCACAGTTTATTAACTATTTCCCTGTTTGGAAATATTTAATTTGTGTAATTTTTTTTTATTGTACTTTAGATGAAGGTTTATAGAACAAACTAGCTTCTCATTAAACAATTAGAAAATTTTAAAAACATTATAGATAATATTGGAAACATTGTTTCTGGGCCTTAACTTTGTTATCTTGAATTATTTCCTTGGAATAAGTCTCCTTGGGGGAGTCAGAATACATGGATAATTTTCATTTGTACCATAAGAGGGTAAAAAAACAAAAGGACATTTTAAGTTTAGTAGAATTTTTTTTTAAACTCCATATTCTATCTTCTCCTAAAGTAGCACCTGTTTATAAAAGTGTGTAAAAAGAAAATCATTTAATCATACATGTTGTATTGTTGTGTGTCATTGAGTTGATTCTGACTCACAGAGAACCTATATGACAGAGTAGAACTGCCCCATAGAGTTTCCTAGGCTATACTCTACAGGAGCAGATCACCAGGTCTTTTCTGCTGCAGTGCCCTTGATGGGTTTGAACTGCCGACCTTTCAGTAACCAGCGAGTGCTTAACCATTGAACCACCACCAGGACACCTTATATATGTTGTACAGCTAAGGAATTTGACATTTCTTGATATTATCTATTTCTCACAATTTCACCTTAATTCTTATATGTTAAAATACTAAGCAGTGTGTATCAAAAGTAATTTAGGTATCATCACTGTAGTCAGAAATTGCCAGGAGAGAAAAATATCTTCATAAACCGTGTCCCATAGTTCTTCAGCTTTCAGATGTCAATTCAGTTATTTCTAAAACGTCATATTGGAAATGGAGAGACCACTTTTGTCCTCATTTATTTACAGAACCCTTTTCCAAACTAAAGTTTGCTTCAGCTAGAGGACCCTAAAACATATTTGCCAAAATATTTTGTTTGAAACACTAGTCCCTTAAGATGAAATTTCCATATGGAGAGAAAAAAAATAAATCCATAAGTGTGTGAAATACTGTATAGCTGAAGTCGGTGGTTTTCAGAACATTGTCCAGCAGCATCTTCATCACTTGGAAACTTGTTAGAAATGCAAAATCTCGGGTCTTCTCTAGACCTATTGAATCAGAAAACTTGGGACGGGGCCAGCAACCCATGTTTTACAAGCCCTTCAGATGATTACGAAGCACACTGAAGTTTGTGAACCACTACTGGCGCTTCTCCTTGGTAATTTATAATGCTATTGTCTTATTAAAGTTTCTGAGAAGTTCTGCGGGAGGAAAAAAAATACTACAACACAGCAAGAATTTCTAAACCTTATTTGCCCAAAAATTTGACCTTAGAATATCTAGTTTATGTTCCTGCAAGCACACACACACATTTCTATAGAGATACAATGTTTGAGTCTAGGCTCAAATTGCAGGTGCTGGTTTCAACCTGACTTGTCAATACGTTTACAGGTGTTAACTAGTGTTTGACATATTTCTTGTGGCTAGACCATGGGGAGAACCACAGCATGTTATTAGGTAGTAGGAGGATACTTCATTGCCTGCTAAGTTTGATTCATTTTTATTATCATCTAGTATTTGCTGTAGCACATATCTTAATAGATGTGAGTGACGGATGTGTCTGGTATGAAATGTGTCATTATAATAGCCCTGTGTAACCAAGACTAATAGGAGAGCTTCTATTTGCATTTCTTCCTATTAGGAATGATAACGTATCTGAGTATTAAGTCCTAATATTTAATAAATGAACAGATCCTGAGTGAAGCAAATTTTACAGCCTTTGGGCTAAATATTTATTATCTGATAAGAGAAAATAACCATGTTACAAAATGAGAATATGAAAATAATAAAATGGAAAATTGGAAGTAATTACCTTTACATGAGCTAGAAAGTTGAAGTTGAATTTCTTGCCTATTAGCTGTTGCCATTTCAAAGGTTAGTGGGAAAATACCATTTTGATAGCAGACTTCTGACAATTTAATAATAGTGATCAAGCTTTGTGCATTTTATTTAAAGACTTATAGGCAACATATTCTAGTAACTGTCTTTATAACTATTGGAAAACTTAAATTTTAAAGGAAAATGGTATGTTTTATCTCAACAAGAAAGTTTTGGTTTATATATGTTTTATTTTTGCACGTCACTTATCCTGTGTGTTTAAATTACAGAGAAATTTTGAAGTTCAAATGAGCATGAAGTTGTTTGGCAAACTGAGATTACATAGATACAAAACCCTTGGTGATGGTATCTAAAAATAGAGGTGTCTAACATGAAAAGCGTTTGCCACAATACAAATGGCCCATTTTCAAAAAGAAGTGAAGAGGAGAAAAGCCTACAGCGTTGATTTAAAAGATTGTAATTAGAATCAGATTCTGATAATTAGATCCCAGTAGACTGAATTCAGACTTTTTTTTTCACTCAAACAAACGAAACATAAATGAGTGTAGGATGTCATTTCTGTAAGAATGAAAACAGAAATGGAATTTTAAATAAAGATCATGAAGCAAAAATGAGGCATTTTAATTCTTGCACCTGGAATCTTTCCATAATGAAATGAAAATTAATTCTAAAAATTTCTGACCTCTATTTTGCTGATTGCAGCCTAATATCATTCATTTTAGTTTTTAGAAAAAGAGGAAACACGTATCAAAATAAAATTATTTAGTACATGTACCTTGAATTTCGTAATAAAGTTAGATGATTGACTGTATGGTTGAATGATTTCACATTTCTCTTATGAAGAAAGATGAAGATCAAGGATGGAGTCCTTGGTATAAATTGGGGGGATCCATTATGATTATTTGAATCTTTTTTTTTTTTTTTTGCTTAAAATTCTATTTATCCTTCACCAGTGAGCTCTTACAGAATGTTTACTTATTATAGATTTATTATTCTAAATTTCCAAAACAAGTAATACTGCAATCTCCTTTTCAGCTGTAAAGAGCATGAATCTGAGTTTCATTAGTTTTGTTATTGTTGTCCGCCTTCGGGTCGATTCCAACCCTTAGCGTGTATGAAAAAGAAGACGATTGCCGGTCTCATATTGGTCTTTAGGTAGAGTTTATGATGGTAGAATATATGAGAGCTGATAGGTTGGTGGTGGTGTTGTTAGGTGCCATCAAGTCTGCTCCGACTCATAGTGACCCTGTGTGCAACAGAAGGAAACACTGCCTAGTGCTGCGCCATCCTCACAATCACTGCCACGTTTGAGCCCATTGTTGTGGCCACAGTGCCATCCATCTCACTGACGGTCTTCCTCTTTTTCACTGACCCTCTGTTTTACCAATCATGATGTCCTTCTCCAGGGACTGGTCCCTCCTGATAATATGTTCAAAGTACATGAGATGAGCTCTCACCACCCTTGCTTCCAAGGATCATTCTGGCTGTACTTCTTCCAAGATAGATTTGTTTGTCCTTCTGGCAGTCCATAGTATATTCTATAGTCTTCACCAACACCATAATTCAAAAGCATCAATTCTTCTGTCTTCCTTATTAATTGTTCAGCTTTCACACACATATGAGGCAATTGAAAATACTGTGGTTTGGGTCAGCTGTACCTTAGTTCTCAAAGTGACATTTTTGCTTTTTAACCCTTTAAAGAGGTCTTTTGCCACAAATTTGCCCAATGTAATATGTCATTTGATTTCTTGGCTGCTGCGTCCATGAGTGTTGATTGTGGATCCAAGTAAAATCGAACCCTTGACAACTTCAATATTTTCCCTGTTTGTCATAATGTTGTTTATTGGACCAGTTGTGAGGATTTTTGTTTTCTTTATGTTGAAGTGTAATCCATATTGAAGAAGGTAGTCTTTGATCTTTATCAGTAAGTGCTTCAAGTACTCTTTGCCTTCAGCAACCAAGGTTGTGTCATCTGCATATTACAGGTTGTTAATGAGGCTTCCTCCAATTTTGATGCCTCATTCTTCTTCATATATCATGTAGTCCAGCTTCTCAGATTATTTGCTCAACATACAGATTTAATAAGTATGGTGAAAGGATACAATCGTTATGTACACCATTCCTGATTTTAAACTAGTATCACCTTGTTCTGTTTGAACAGCTCCTTCTTGGCCTATGTTCATATTATCCCTGAGTACAATTAAGTGTTCTGGAATTCCCATTCTTTGCAATGTTGTCCACAATTTGTTATGATCCACACCATAAAAGGCCTTTGCATAGTCAGTAAAACACAGGTAAATATATTTCTGGTATTCTCTGCTTTCCGCCAAGATTCATCTGACATCAGCAATGATATCCTTCGTTCCATGCCCACTTCTGAATCTGGCCTGTATCTCTGGCAGATCCCTGCTGATACACTGCTGCATCTACTTCTGATTTATCTTCAGCAAAATTTTACTTGTGTATGCAGTTAATAATACTGTTCAATAATTTCCATGTTCTGTTGGGTCACATGTCTTTGGAATGGGCGCAAATATGGATCCTTCCCAGTCGGTTGGCCAGGTGAGTCTTCGGAATGGGCGCAAATATGGATCCTTCCCAGTCGGTTGGCCAGGTGAATAGGAGAAGGAGCTTCAAATCTCCTTCTGGGATCTACGGCCACATTATGTCTTATTTTTTTTTTAATCATATTTATGAATGATGTCATCATTTTATCTATCAGGAAAACAAAAATTGGAAAATTATTAAAACTATACATCACCAAACGAATTGCTGTTGATTCTGACGAAAAAGTAACTGGCATACTCACAGATATTTATAAAACAGATTGTATGAGATTGGGAAGAATAGAATGAAAATTTTGAATCTAATGGAAAGAAGTCTCCACAAAGACTTTGAAGTCATTTACAATAATGACTCTCAGACTTTTTTTTTTTTTATTTAACCTTGACTAGACATCGAAAACCAGAACTTGGATCAAAAACAAAAAACATAAGGGTAAGGTAGAATGGTAACCAAGAGTCTTAACAGGTTTAACACAACATACTTTATTATAATTTGTGTAAACTTAGGCTCTGAGCAACCTGCGGCCAAAAGCAAATGAAGCATGTATGTCCATAATTTTAACTGTAAATATACTGGAGATTTTTGGTAGGCTTAATAACAGTATATAGATGAGACACACATTTAATAAATATTTGCTGCTGATGACATTTATCCATAAGTCAACTGGTTCAATTGTCAATGTCCAAGTCCTCATCTTTTAAAATCTCTCAGCGCTTTTATTCTATTCTTTTAAATCACTTAAATGGACAAAACAAAACACTAGTACTTTGTTTTCTTTAATTTTATTTCACTGCTCAAACTTGTTCATGTTGACAACCAGAGCAGAATAGGATAGTTTGATGATTTGCTGAGCTCCTTATTCCTGCTAACCCTTCAATATAAGGTGTTAGAATAGTAGTTTTCAAATTTTGTAGCCTCAGAGCCCTCTTAGAGATTTGAGGCCACTTTATGGGTAAGAAGGAGAACAATTTACTCAGAACTGCATTACTCAGAACAACTTCGCTTTTCTCTGTTTTACGATGTTGTTTTCTATTCTTCCTTGCTTTGAAACAAGAGATCTGCTGATACTAGTTTGAAAACCACTGAGTAAAGGCAACCAACCAAGTTAGAGTGGAAAGAATTAATAGACTACCCTGAGGGGTGAGGTTTGTGAAACCTCTAGTCAAGGAATCCCAACCTGGAAATTGGTGGGTAGTGTTCCAGAGTGTTCGGAACCCCATGAAATCATAGAACAATTCTGTTTTTACAGGTGATTTATCTGTAGGGAGGGCCCATGATTTTCTTTGGTTCTTTTTATATTCTCATTAAATTTTGCAAACATACAAATAACATAAGAAGCATTTAGAGTTAATATATATTAACTTTTGTTAATAAAATAAATAAAACATAATGGAAAAATTTAAAATCCCTTTTTTAACCTTGCAGACATATTCCCCTTGTTCTCTCCTTAAACACTATTTTCAATTTGGTGCATAAGATCCTTGTATTTTTACACTTTTTCTAAATTTGCAGATATACCCATTAAATTATATTGTATTATTGTGCATTTTCGGAAACTTTTATAAATATTATAGTGTAATTATCATTGAATATCTTGTTTTCTCACATTACTTTGTGTTTTGGTTTCCATGCTGATACACAGAGATTCTCACGAATTCATTTTAATTGCCAGATACAATTCCATATTATGAACATGTCACATTTAATCTATTTTATATCTGTGGAAAAACATTAAAGCATCTTCCATTTGCTTGCTTTCACAAAAAACATGGTGACGAATATCCTTGCACACATGCACAAGAGTTGATGTAGACTGAGTATAAAACTAGAAGTGTAATTGAGACTCACAAAGGGTGCACATATTCACGGTATGCATAAAAGCCACATTATTATTCAAAGTGGCTGCACTCGTTTATATTCTCACCATCATTTTACAAGGATTCATATTTTTCTACATCCATCAGCAGTATTTTTTTTTACTTTAATTTTTTCCAGTCTAATGAGTAAGAAATAGTATCTCGTTACTTCTTAATGTGCATTATTCATTTTTTCCCCTAATGGATTAATTCTTTTTTTTATTTTTTTAATTTTTATTGTGCTTTAAATGAAAGTTTACAAATCAAGTCAGTCTCTTATACAAAAATTTATATACACCTTGCTATATATTCCTAATTGCTCTCCCCCTAGTGAGACAGCCCTTTCCTTCCCTCCACTCTCTCTTTTTGTGTCCATTCCACCAGCTTCTAACCCCCTCTTCCCTCTCAACTCCCCTCCAGATAGGAGATGCCAACATAGTCTCAAGTGTCTACTTGATCCGAGAAGTTCATTCTCCACCAGCATCTTTTTCTGTCCCATTGTCCAGTCCAACCACAGTCTGAAAAGTTGGCTTTGGGAATGGTTCCTGTCCTGGGCTAACAGAAGGTCTGGGGGTCATGACCACTGGAGTCCTTCTAGTCTTAGTCAGACCATTAAGTCTGGTCTTTTTACTAGAATTTGGGGTTTGCATTCCACTGTTCTCCTGCTCCCTCAGGGATTCTGTGTTGTGTTTGCTTGTCAGGGCAGTCATCAGTTGTAGCCGGGCACCATCTAGTTCTTCTGGTCTCGGGCTGATATAGCCTCTGGTTTATGTGGCCCTTTCTGTCTCTTGGGTTCATAATTACCTTGTGTCCTTGCTGTTCTTCATTCTTCTTTGATCCATGTGGGTTGAGACCAATTGATGCATTTTAGATGGCCTCTCGCTAGAGTTTAAGACCCCAGATGCCACTCTCCAAAGTGGGATGAAGAATGTCTTCTTAACAGATTTTATTATGCCAATTGACTTAGATGTCCCCTGAAACCATGGTCCCCAAACCCCCACACCTGCTACACTGGCCTTCGAAGCATTCAGTTTATTCAAGAAACTTCTTTGCTTTTCATTTAGTCCAGTTGTGCTGACCTCACCTGAATTATGTGTTGCCTTTCCCTTCACCTAAAGTAGTTCTTATCTCCTATCTAATTAGTGAATACCCTTTTCCCTCCCTCCCACCTCTCATAACCATCAAAGAATATTTTCTTCTCTGTTTAAACTATTTCTTGAGTTCTTATAATAGCGGTCTTATACAATATTTGTCCTTTTGCAACTGACTAATGTCACTCAGCATAATGCCTTCCAGATTCCTCCATGTTATGAAATGTTTCACGGATTCATCACTGTTCTTTATCGATTCATTGTATGAATATACCATAAATTATTTATCCACCTAATAGATTAATTCTTGTTGAAATTTAGTAGTTCTTAACATATTTGATATTTTTATATTTATATATATCTCTTTTCTTTTTTTTTTTGCCAAGTGTGTGTGTTGCCAATATTTTCTCCTATGCTGGAGCTGCTCTTTAAACTTTGTCCATGGAGACTTTTATCACTTTGAAGTTTTAAATTTTATGATGAAAAAATGTACTAATATTTTCTTTATAGTTTCTGCTATTTATGCCTTATTAAAAAAAAAAAAAAAAACTTTCCTAATGCAATTTTAGGAGGACTCTGTTGTTGTTGTTAGGTGCCGTTGAGTCGGTTCCCACTCATAGCGACCCAATGCACAACAGAACGAAACACTGCCTGGTCCTGTGGCATCCTTACAATCGTTGTTATGTTGAGCTCATTCTTGCAGCCACTGTGTCAATCCACCTCATTGAGGGTCTTCCTCTTTTCCGCTAACCCTGTACTCTGCCAAGCATGATGTCCTTCTCGAGGGACTGAGCCCTCCTGACAGCATGTCCAAAGTATGTAAGACACAGTCTCGCCATCCTTGCCTCTAAGGAACATTCTGGCCGCACTTCTTCCAAGACAGATTTGCTCGTTCTTTTGGCAGTCCATGGGATATTCAATATTCTTTGCCAACACCACAATTCAAAGGCGTCAACTCTTCTTCTGTCTTCCTTATTCATTGTTCAGCTTTCACTTGCATATGATGCGATTGAAAATACCATGGCTTGGGTCAGGCACAACTTAGTCTTCAGGGTGACATCTTTGCTCTTCAACACTTTAAAGAGGTCTTTTGCAGCAGATTTGCTCAATGCAATGCATCTTTTGATTTCTTGACTGCTGCTTCCATGGCTGTTGATTGTGGATCCAAGTAAAGTGAAATCCTTGACAACTTCAATCTTTTCTCCGTTTATCATGATGTTGCTCATTGGTCCAGTTGTGAGGATTTTTGTTTTCTTTATGTTGAGGTATAATCCATACTTAAGGCTGTGGTCTGTGATCTTCATTAGTAAGTGCTTCAGGTCCTCTTCACTTTCAGCAAGCAAGGTTGTGTCATCTGCATAACACAGGTTGTTAATGAGTCTTCGTCCAATCCTGATGCCCCGTTCTTCTTCATATAGTCCAGCTTCTCGGATTATTTGTTCAGCATACAGATTAAATAGGTATGGTGAAAGAATACAACCCTGACACACACCTTTCCTGACTTTAAACCAATCAGTATCCCCTTGTTCTGTCTGAACAACTGCCTCTTGATCTATGTAAAGGTTCCTCATAAGCACAATTAAGTGTTCTGGACTTCCCATTCTTTGCAGTGTTATCCATAGTTTGTTATGATCCACACAGTCAAATGCCTTTGCATAATCAATAAAACACAGGTAAACATTCTTCTGGTATTCTCTGCTTTCAGCCAGGATCCACCTGACATCAGCAATGATATCCCTGGTTCCATGTCCTCTTCTGAAACCAGCCTGAATTTCTGGCAGTTCCCTGTTGATATACTGCTGCAGTCATTTTTGAATTATTTTCAGCAAAATTTTGCTTGCGTGTGATATTAACGTGTGATATCAGGAAGACTCTGAGTGGCACAAATGGTTAAGGGCTGGACTACTAAACTAAAGGTTGGTGGTTTAAACTCACCCTGAGGTGCCTCAAAAGTAAAGCCTGAAAATCTGCTTCCAAAAGGTCATAGCCTTGAAAATCCTATGAGTGCAGTTCTACTCTGCACACCTGGGGTGACTTTGAGTGGGAATCAACTCAACAGGAACTAATCAAAATGACAACTCACAATTTTATAAAATTATTCTATCAATTTTTGTAAAAATGTTAAAATTCTGATATTCATATTTAGGCAATTAGCCCATGTAGGATATATTATATCTTATTTAATTTTATTCTCCAGATGGCTGTCCAATCGTCCCAGTACCTCCCCTCGTACTTGTAAAGCTGTATCTTTGAAAAGTCACATTTTCATAAATGTACATCTCTACTTCTATGATTTCTTTTTGATCTATTTGTCTATCTTGCCTCTATATCTAAACAGTCTCAATGATGCTATCTTAATAATCATGATTTCTGGAAGGGAAAAGCCCCTATTACCTTATTTTTGACCTTTTCTCTTCCAGATAAATTATAGAATCATTTTTCAAGTAATTCTTTTTGGGAATTTATCGAGGCCACATTGAGTGTACAGATGGTTTATAGATGTTGAGAGTTGTTATCTTTCTGAAATTGAATCCCCCAACTTACGAGCATTGTATAATTACAGGTATTTTTTCATTTTTCGTTTATAAACATTTGTAGTGTTTTTCTTGGTAATTTTTAACATTTTAATCTTTTACATACCTATGTTATAACTTCATTTTGACATGTTTAGATTTATTTTTGTATATTTTGGTATCTGTGTGTATTTTTTGTTTGTTTTCAGGATCAGGATCCATGTATTTCTTCAATTCTGTACAACCTACAATCATGCCATTTTTTTTGTTTTTCCCGTTCTGTCTTTTTTCTGGAGCTCTTGTAATATATATTGCCATAGCTACCTAGTGCTGCTATAACAGAAATACCACAACTGGATGGCTTCGACAAAGTGAAATTCATTCTCTCACAATTTATTAGGCTAGAAGTCAAAATTCAAGGCACCAGCTCCAGGCAAAAGCTTTCTCTTTCTCTTGGTTCTGGAGGAAGGTCCTTGTCACCGATCTTCCTCTGATTTAGCAGTTTCTCAGCACAGGGACCGGAGGTCTAAAGAACCCTCTCTGCTTCCAGCACTATTTTCTTGGTGGTATAAGGTCTTCATGTCTCTCTGCTTGCTTCTCTTTTTTGTATCTCAAGAGAGATTGACTGAAGGTGCAACCTCATCTTGTAGATTGAGCCCTCCTTCATTAACATAACTCTCTCTACTCCTACCTCATTAACATCATAGAGGTAGAATTTACAATACATAGGAAAATCACATGAGATGACAAAATGGTGGGTAATCACACAATACTGGGAATCATTGTCTAGCCAAGTTGACACACATTTTGGGGGGGACACAATTCTATCCATAACATACATATATGCATATATATATATATATATTTCTCTTTCATACTGCCTTTGGGCCTCAAATTCTCTCTTACATTTTCAACTTACACCAAACCTATTTTCAAACACAATGTTATTTATAATTTATATTTTTACATATTTGCCTTTCACTTATGATCCATTTAAAGAAGGGATAACAGATTTCCCTGGGCCCAGTTTTCCCTGAGACTATGCAGCTTCCCTTATATAGTTGTGTTTTAAGACTGTACAGATGATTAATATATTTCATCTTTGGAAATCTATTCTCAAAAGAATAGAGTACTATTATTCCAGAGCATGAAAAAGAGAGACTCTTCCAATTTCATATCATGAACCTACTCACTCTCTCACTATACACACTCATAAAAAAAAAAAAAAAAAAATCATAAGCATGTATTAATTCTGCACTGCATTGATAATAATCATAGGTCTAAGTCTGGGAATTGTCCAGGATGCTTATTAATCACTTTTGCTGCTAATGCTACACAAATAAAAAGAGGCATGCCGTTTGCCTTGAGATTAGTTACCATGTAAAATATATGGCATTGTCCTCCCATTCCAGTGCACAAAGAGACCAGACAATTGCTCATGGATGAGAATGGATTGGTTTTGCAAAAGTTCTTCGCAATATATATTAAAAAAGAGAGAGGGAGAGAGAGATAAGGATTTACTTGTTCAGGAAATGGATTAATATTGTACCGACTTCCATCAGTTCCTGCCTCCTCTAGCATATGCTTATATTTTGAAAACTATTCCGGTTTTACATTATTCAAATAAATGTTTCAATACTGCATGTAAATCATTCATATTACTAAATTATCTCAGAAGGTCCATCCATCAAGTGCTTCTCAATTTATCATTAATTTAAATCTTCTGGTCTACCCAGTAGCAGAACACTTACTCACAAAATAAAGTCATATAAATTGTAGATAAATTTATGGCATACCTTGGACTTGGAATTATAATCCCTATATAATAAATAATACATTGTTGTATGGGCCAGCAAAGTTGAGAAAATGAAGCTTTGCCAACACTTGCTAGTGTTAACTGAAAGAGCTCTAAGAAAGACTCAGGTGTTATGATTTTGTGGTAATTTGGTAAGGCCGCTGCTAGTTATGAATCAAGAATGAGAACAACCTTGGGAAAAATCTCAGGATTCCAAGATTCATTTGTAGCAGAGCTAGAGTCCCAGTCAAACAGTAATTTGTAAAGTTATTAAAATGACTACTAAAGTAAAGCTCCCTGGACCAGATGACTTTCTATACCTTCTGAACTTTGAGTTAAACCAAGTTGATTGAAGCTACAGTTCCAGAGCTTTTCCATTCCTTCATTGATTTCATTATTGAAAAAAAAGGAAATCAAGATTTAGGGAGAAGTTGATAAGAAAGGGGGCTAGTTCTAATTGTATGTCTTACATACTGTGTGTTATGCTAGGCATTTTTCATATGTCAGCTCATTTATTTTCATTCTCACAAACCTGTCAGGCTAGCATTATCCCCATTTTACAGATAATAAAATAGTCTTTCTAGCAGTTGAGGAAATACATACTTTAGTCCCTGTGTTAGCTTTCTATTGCCTAATGAAAAATTACCACACATGTGTTCTCCGTGAGTTGGAGTCAACTTGATGGCAACTGGTTTTGGTTTTTGGTTTTGGTGGATCAGGAGCCCAGATACAACTTAGATAGATACCCTGAAAAGTTGCATTTAAGGTGTTGGCCAGGACTGGATTCTCATCTGGAGGCTTGACCAGGGAAGTAGCGATGCCTGATACTGTGCTTACTCAGGTGTTTAGCAAAATTTATTTCTTTGTGGTTATAGAACTCATGGCAGCTTGTTTCTTTTAAGCCATCAAGGAAAGCAATACTCCAGAGAAAGTGTCTTATGTAACAATCATAGGAGGGACATGCTATTACCTTGCCGTATAACATAATATAATCTCGGGAGGGATATCTTATCGATTTTGTTATATGTATTGGTTAGAAGCAAGTCACAGGTCTTGACAGCACTCAAGGGAATAAGATTACAGGGTGGCAGGAATATCAGGAGGTGGTGATCTTAGGGACCACCTAAGTCTGTTCAGGCAAGTCCTGATGGAGAGAAGTGCACAACACTGCACAATGACCATGGCACCTAGTGCATCACCACCAGGTCACATAAAAAAAAAAAAACACTAAAATTTCATCAAGCCTACAGCTCATCGAGGAAAACACAGAGACAGATGTTAGGAGAAATGAGGCTATAAATTATCATTCTGTTAATAGCTTTAAAAAAAATGCAGAATCAGAGAGACCAATAGCAGCATTTACAACTGGAAAATAAAAAGAAAGAAATATTAATTAAAACAGATTGAGACTGATTGCTTAGTTGTAGGAATTATAGACGACCCTCCTTCCAATTTCAATAAAGGCATTTTTTTCCCTTACTATTAGCTTATTCTTACCATAAAGCTTGTAAGAAAACACTTTTAAACTATTAGTGTCATTTAGCTTGTTAGTACAAATACTTTCAGCCAGGAATGAAAGAATAGAGAATTATAACATTTGAATGCTAGATAAAACCTTTAAGATCACTCTTATTCTACAGATGAGGAAACTGAGAAGTAGAGAAATAAATTAAGTTCAAGGTCAGACAGCTAATTACCCACAGGACTAAGACTGAAACTTAAAATCTTTGATTTCGCTTATCATGCCATCTCCTAGTTTCTGTAGTTTTAAAACTCTTATTTCCAAAGTTTGTTTATTTAAGTTCATTGCACTTAAACAATGTAAAAGCATCTTTCTTAATTGTTATAGATCTAGAATCCCTCATTGATCTTCACAGAGAAAATGGAAGCCAGAGGCAAAATAAATAAATAAATAAAATACATTATGTACTTCTTGCCTCCAGATAAAATTGAAAACTGTAATCTGAAAACCCTTAAAATTGTGACTTACTTTCATTATGAGAGAAATTGTGTTTCTCATTATGTCCTAGCTCCCAAGTACTTCCTGTGTGGACTCAGCCAATTAATCCATTTACAAAATGCCACAATTAATGCCCATAGTTTAACATGTTTCCAGATTGAGAATATTTTCACTAATAAATTGTTCTCCTTATTGGTCTGAAACTTATTTAGAGAATAAAACAATATTCTTCATTTAACTTCTTCACATACATTGGGAGCTTATAGTTCCACACCTGGCCTCCTAAAGAGAGGTCTGTGGTGAACCATACATATTGTGCCATTAGTCACTGAAGATGGCAGTGAGCGTAGGAAGATCGGGGTGACAGGAATATAAAGGGGAGGGAAAATGGGGGTGGGGAGAACTGTTAGAGGGCACTTTTGGTAAGCTAGGCATGAGGGGACAATGGCTATGCTAGACTGATGGTGGGAGGAGGGAAGGATAGGAACACATTCTAGAGATTCTTTAAAGGAAAAATTGAGAACAATACAGATTGTATATATTTGTACAATTACACTGATAATTATAATAATGTATCTTGCATTATTATGTAATGTTATGTATTCATTTGTGTTACAGTTCAGTCAATTATTATATCATCGATTAAATTAGTGTATAGTCAGGAGGGGCAGAGCAAGATGGCAAAGTGCGTGGACACTACCATTTACTTCCCCAACAACTAAACCACTGAACAATGAGTAAAAACAAGCAAAGACTGAGATGTCAGAACGCTGGATGGCAGCTGAGACATTAGAAAGTCAGGATTTCCTGAGCACCGTGACATCATCAAAGGCATAGAAAGAATTTTCCAAGAGATAATCAGAGAAAACTTCCCAGACCTGAAGAGAGAACCAAGGCTTCAAATACAGGGAGCCACATGAACCCCAAATAGCAGAAATATGAAAAAATCAACTCTGAACCATATCCTAATAAAAGTCTTGAAAACCAAAGATAAGAACAGAATTCTGAAAGCAGCAAGAGAAAAATGCAATATAACATACCAAGCATCTTTTATAAGAATCATTGTGGCTTTCTCCCCAGAAACTCTAGAGGCCAGAAGACAATGAAGAAACGTATATAAAATGCTGAACAAAAACAATTGCCAACCAAGAATTCTTTACCCAGCTAAGTTGTCATTCAAAAATGAGGAGGAAATCAAGACATTCCCAAATAAACAGAAACTCTGGGAATTTGCCACTATCAGACCAGCTTTGCAAGCATTACTCAGGGAAGTACTCCAAATGGGAAGGAAACAGCATTAAATAAATAGTCTTATTTATTTATACATAGGAGGAAAAAAAAATAGAGAGTTCCAAAAAGGCAACAACATGGGCAATCATAAGGACTGAGTATGTGATATTTTCAGGCAAGAAATTCAATAATTATATCCCACAAAAAATGCAATATGAAATTTGGAAGAAACAAGCACAAAGTAAACTTATTGTTTTACATATAGGTTGAATATAGTTTGTATATTGATGTTTATGAAAACACACCAACAGAAATGGGAGAGGGAGGAGGAAATCAGGAATAGATTTAATATGTTAAGATTGTAAGTTAACTGTTGTTCATATGTTAAATGTTGTTTCAGTTGAAAGTTGAGTAATGTAATACATGTACCAACCACTAAGAAATCACCAATGAAAAATATTCAGAGAAAAGAAGGGGGAAAAAAAAGGCTCATCAAAAGAAAGCAGCCATATACAAACAAAAACAGAAAAATCAGAATAAAAAAACAAAGATACAAAACACTCAAAAAAACAAATAGAAAAATGAGTGAGGTAGACACTTCTTTTCAGTAATAACATAAACTGTAAATGATTTAAACAAGTCAAGCAAAAGGCAGAGAGTGGAAGAATGGATAGGAAAACACAATCCAGGCTTTTGCTGTCTATAAGAAATATACCTTAGACACAGGATACAAACAGACTAAAAATAAAATGATGGAGAAAAATATTTCATGCAACAAGTAAACAGAAAAGAACAGGCGTGTCCATACTGATATCAGATAAAAATAAGTTTTAAATCAAGATCTATTACAAGAGATAAAGAAGGACATTACATAATAAGATAAGGGTCAATGCAGCAAGAAGACATAACAATTATAAATATATACGAACTGAACAGCAATCTCCAAAATACATAAAATACATACTGACTAATATGAAAGGAGAAATAGACAATTCCACAGTAATAATTAGGGACTTCAACATACCACTTTCAATTATCGACAGAACATCTAAAAAGAAGATCAAAAATGACATTGAGAACTTAAAGTATAAGCCAATTGGACCTCACAGACATATATATAGCACTTCACCCAGCATTGGAACAATACACATTCTTCTCCAGTGCACATGGATCATTTTCCAGAATAGGCCATATTCGGGGACACAAAACAAATCAAAACTAATTTTAAGACATTGAAATTCTGCACAGCATGTTCTCTGACCATAGTGGTATGAAGCTAGAAATCAACAACAGGAAAAATAGGGAAAAAATAAACAAATACATGGAAATGAAATAGTACACTACTAGAAAACTATTGGGTCATAGAAAAAAATCAAAAGTGAAATTAAAAAATTCCTTGAATCAAATGAAAATGAAAACACAACATATGAAAGCCTTTGGGGCACAGCAAAAGCAGCACACAGAGGGAAATTCATAGCAATAGATGTCTACTTTAGAAAAGAAGAAAGATCCAAAGTCATTAACCTAAACCAACAACTTGAACAAATAGAAAAGGAAGAGCAAAAGAAGCAAAATACTAACAGAAAAAAGGAAACATTGGAGATCATGGCAGAAATAAATGAAATAGCAAATAGAAATACATGAGAAAGATTTAAGAAAAATCAAAAGTTGGTTCTTTGAACGGATCAATAAAATAGACAAACCACTGGCTAGATTGACAAAAGAAAAAAAAAAGAGGCAAGTAACCAAATTAAGCAATGAAATTGGTGACACTTCAAGTGATACAACAGAGATAAAGATCATAACAGATTACTATGAAAAATTGAACTCCAACAATTTGAAAACCTAGTTGACGGACAAATTACTAGAAACACATTACCCACCCAAACACAAACAGAGGCTGTTGTCGTTAGGGGCTGTCAAGTTCGGTCCAATTCATAGCGTCCCTATGTACAACAGAACAAAACGATGCTCAGTCTTGTACCATCCTCACAATCATTGTTATGCTTGAGCTCATTGTTGTAGCCACTGTGTAAGTCCATCTCACTGAGGGTCTTCAGAGTGATTAAGAGCTCGACTGCTAACCAAAAGGTCAGCAGTTGAATCCACTAGCCACTCCTCAGATACCATTTGGGGCATTTCTACTCTGTCCTATAGGGTTGGTATGAGTGGGAATCGACTGGATGGCAGCAAGTTTGGTTTTTGGGTTCCTACATTACCAAGCATGATGACCTTTTCCAGGGACTGGTGCCTCCTGATAACATGTCCAAAGTATGTGAGAAGTTTCACCATCCCTCCTTCCAAGGAGCATTTGGGCTGTACTTCTTCTAAGACAGATTTGTATAAGCAATATTCTTCACCAACAACAAAATTCAAAGGGGTCAATTCTTTGGTCCTCCTTATTCTTGCCCTGCTTTCACATTCACATGAGGCAATTGAAAATACCATGGTATGGGTCAGGTTTATCTTAGTCCTCAAAGTGACACTTTTGTTTTTTTTAACACTATGAAGAGGTCTTTTGCAGCAGATTCGCCCAATGCAATACATCATTTGATTTCTTGACTACTACTTCCATGGGTGTTGATTGTGGATCCAAGTAAAATGGAATCATTGACAACTTCAACGTTTTCTCCATTTATCATGATGTTGTTTATTGGTCCAGTTGTGAAGATTTCTATTTTCTTTATGTTGAGGTGCAATCCATATTGAAGAATGTAGTCTTTGATCTTCATCAGTAAGTGCTTCAATTCCTCATCACATTCAGCAAACAAGGCTGTGTCATCTGCATATCGCAAGTTAATAGCGAGGCTTCCTCTAGTCCTGATGCCACATTCTTCTTCATATAGTACAGCTTCTCAGATTATTTGCTCAGCAGCATTAGAAAATTTTAACAGATCCATTGCAAAAGAAGAGATTGAAGATGTCATCAAATCTTCCAACAACAAAAAAAGCTCAGAACCAGATGGCTATAGTGGGGGATTCTACTAAACATACAGAGAAGAAAAGTTGACACCAATCCTATCCAATCTCTTCAAAAATATAGAAGAGGAAGGAATACTACCAAAAAGTTTCTATAAAGTCAGCATAACCCTGATTCCTAAACCAGGCAAAGACATCATAAAATTAAATTAAAAGAAAAGAAAAGAAAATTATAGACCAATATCCCATATGGACACAGAGGCAAAAATTTTCAACAAAATTCTAGCCAAGAGATGTCACCAGCACATCAAAAAATCATACTGCATGATCAAGTGGGACTCATACCAGGATTATAAGGGTGGTTCAACATTAGAAAATCAATGTAATCCATCACATAAATAAAACAGGAAAAAAACATATGAATATGTCAGTTGATGCAGAAAAGCCTTTTGATGAAATTCAACACCTTTTCCTGATGGTAAATTTCTCAACTTAATTAATGACATGTATGCAAAACCAACAACCAACATTATACTCAATGGAGAAAGGCTGAGAGTCTTCTCTTTGAGAATGGGAACAAGACAAGGTTGCCTGTTATCACCACTCTTTTTCAACATTATACTGGAAGTTCTAGCTAGGGAAACAAAACAAGAAAGAAATAAAATTATCAAAATCAGAAAGGAAGAAGTAAAACTATCTCTATTGGCAGATTACATGATCCTATGCATAGAAGACCCTAAATTTTCCACAAGAAAACTGCTGGAACTGATAGAAGGATTCGGCAACATTGCAGGGTACAAGATCAACACACAAAAATCAGCTGGTACAAAGAGTACTTCTAAAAAAAAATCAAGAAAACAATATCATTTATAATAGCCCCCAAAACAATAAAATATCTAGGGATTAACCTAACCAGGGACATAAAAGACTTATACAATGAAAAGTATAAAACACTACTGCAAGAGACTTAAAGAGGCCTATAAAAATGGAAAGACATCATATGGTCACAGGCTGAAAGATTTAATATAGTGAAAATATCAATTGTACCTAAAGTGATCCACAGATACAATGTAATCCTGATATAAATCCCAACAACATTCTTCACTGAAATGGAAAAACTAATGGCCGACTTCATATGGAAAGGAAAGAAGTCCCAAATAGCCAAAGCAATATTAAAGACAAAGGACAAAGCAGGAGGCCTCACACATACTACTATCAAAACATATGTATACCTATTGTAATCAAAACAACCTGGTCTTGGTTCAATGATAGATGCATAGATCAGTAGAATAGAATTGAGAACTCAGAATTAAACCCAGCCATCTGTGAACAACTGATTTTCTATAAGGTGTCAAAGTCCCTTCAATGGTAGAAGAAATCTCTTTAATAAACAATGCTGGCAAAACTGGATATCCACCTACAGACAACTGAAACAGGACCCATGCTTCACACCATACACAAAAGCTAACTCAAAATGGATCAAATACCTAAATGTTAAATCTAAAACCACAAAATTCCTGGAAGAAATTATTATTCTATATTTTGTAAAAATAGAATAATAAACACGAGTACACTAATAGAAGAAAAGACAGATAAATGGAACCTCTGAAATTTTTTTTTAAAAAAATGCTCATCAAAACACTTTATTAAAAGAGTAAATAGACAATCCACAGACTGGGAAAAGATCTTCAGAAATGACATATAGTGTCTAATCTCTAAAATCTAAGGTTTTGGACTAGTTCATTATGGTTCAAACCTCTGCTGAGAATTTGCATTTCTATCCCAGATATACTAACTAAGAACTTACATTTTAACAAGATCCCCTGGTGATTCTTACATATAACTTTCTGGGAACTTGTTAGAAATGCAAATTCTCAACAGGGGTTCAAACAGGAATGAACAGGTTCGAAGCCCTGCTAAAATCTATAGAGAACAACAACAAACAGACAAACAATGCAATCACAAAACGGGCAAAGGACTCATGAACATTCACCAAAGGCCATCCAAGTAGCCAATAAATATATGAAAAGATGCTCATGATCATTATCCATTAGAGAGATGCAAGTCAAAACTACAATGAGATACCATCTCTCTTCTGTTAAAATGGCACTGATTAAAGAAAAAAAAAAGAATGAAAGAAAACAGATAACAATGTTGGTGAGAATGTGAGGAGATTAGAAACCTTATCCATTGCTGGTGGGACTATAGAATGGTACAACCACCATGGAAAATGGTATGGTGCTTTTTCAGAAAATGAGAAATAGAACTACCCTGTGATACAGGAATCCCACTCCTGGATATATGTCCTAGAACATATGCAAACCTATGTCCCCTGCTGCTTTATTCACAACAGTAAATAAATGGAAACAACTGAAGCACCCATCAATGGATGAATGGATAAGCAAAATGTAGTATACACATACAATGGGATACTATGCAACCATAGAGAACAATGGTGAATTCACAAAACATATTATTACATGGACGGACCTGGAGGGCATAACACTAAGTGAAATAAGTCAAGCATGTAAGGACAAATATTGTATGATCCCTTCTTTATCAGAAGACAAGAATAGATATAGAGAGACCAATGTTCACTGATGGCTACCAGGGACAGAAGCAGGGGAGAGGAAGGTACCCTTTAGATTATCAAGACTTATTATTTTTGGTGATAAGAAAGATGGCACCAAATGTGGGCGTGGAGAGCACAGTACAACCAAAGAAAATGAACACTCAAGAGAAAAGTTGACTGTACTAGAGAATTTGACATATATAAGATGGCAGAAACTCCAACAAAGACCAAAAAACAAGTGTTTGAGCACATATGGATGGATGTAGGCATATAGGTATACGGGTAGATACAGGTTTAATATATAGGTGAAGCCCAGATAGAAGTATCTCTAAACCCCAAAACCAACTGCTGTCCAGTTGACTGCTACACATAATGACTCTATAGGACAGAGTAGAACTGCCCCATAGGGTTTCTGAGGTCGTTAAGTCTTTACAGAAGCAGGCTGCCACATCTTTCTCCTGTGGAGCAGCTCATGGGTTTGAATGGCCAGCCTTTCAGTTAGCAGCCTAGTGAAGCATCTACAAATAGAAATATGTGGGTGCAGGTACATATATTCACCGAAGACATAAATACAGATGCTCCTCAGACGTAATCAAACACCTTCCAAGATTGTTTTCTGGGTTTGAATACTTAGGACCATAGTCTCATGGGACAATTCAGTCAATTGGTATAACATAATTGACAAAACTCATGTTCTGCATCCTAGTGAAGTGAGTAGTGTCTGGAGTCTTAAAAGCTTGTGAGTAGCCCTCTAAGATACAATTCCTCATCTCAAGTTGACAGGAGCAAAAGTATAAGAAGGTAACCAAAAGCTTGGAAAAGGAACAAGTCTACATAAGCCATGATCTCATTTACTCTGAGACCAGAAGGACTAGATGGTGCCTGGCTACCACCGCTGACTTTTCTGACCAGGGTCACAGTAGATGGCCCGAGATAGAATTGGAGAAAAATGTGGAGCAGAACTCGAATTCTTAAAAAAAAAAAAGAACGAAAGTAAAACAGACAAACTGGAACAGCAGAGAGCAGAGGACTCCCTGAAACTACTGCCCTGAAACACTCCTTAAACCTAGAACCGAGCCTATCCCCAGAGATTTTACCAAAATACCAGAGTGGCACACAAAATAAAGGATACTACCAGTGAGATTCGTGCTTTACTTAAAAGCCATCTATCTGTATGAGACCAAAAAAGCCAACAATTATCCAAAAGCAAAGATGAGAAGATAAGGGGGCAGAGAAACTGGAGTACTGGAAATGGTAATGAACAGAACACAAAGACAATGTTGACACTTAGTGATAAATGTGACTAATGTCACTGAAACATTTGTGTGGAAATTGTCAAATTGGAACTTAAGTTGTTATGTAAACTTTTGTCAAAAACTCAATAAAATGTTACTAAAAAATTAGTATATAGTTGTCCTTTGCTTTGAGAGGATAATCTATTTCTGGAAAGAAGAAGTAAACTATCACAGCATAAATTCTTCTAGGTCAAAACTTCACTGTTGTCGAAATTAATGATCCCTGATCACCTCAACAGTTAATAAAGTGTATGTGCTAATTGATTTTTATATACTTGAAACTTTAGTGCAAAGAAACCCCAACAGAACAGTCAAAACATAAGAAAAAAAAATTACAAATGATGCATGAAATTATCTACTATAAACTGGCAAACTACCAGTACTCTGAGAGGAGAATTTAGCACAACATGTGCCAACTATAAAACTGCAAAGATGACTGCATGGCGACTCTTGTTTCATGATGCTCAGCTGCCACTGAGGCATGCAAATTCTAATCTAAATTGGTTCTCATAAAGGTGAAGAAATGTCTCGCAAACCAAAGTAGGGTATTAAGGGAAATTACTTGTAGATTTTGAGTTCTCATAACCTGACTGGTTACATCAAGGGGCATGACTACATACGAATGTTTTAAAAATAGTTCTAAGATACAGTTACATATCTTTCATGGTATGGACAGCATCTTCATATATGTCTGACTTTGCCACTGAGCTTCAAATGTATATTAAATTAAACCTTAGGAAATTGTCAGTATTCAACCATTTTTGCTCTATGGAAATGACCATTTTGCACGATTTGACTGA